>NC_143563.1:117249900-117552000 GCF_054136105.1 Typopeltis vanoorti | reverse complement strand
ATCTTGGTCTTTTTTTGTGTTAATTCTTAGTCCATACTCTTTACAAGAGTTTTCAATTCTTTGAAAACAATTTGTTGTAATCCATTTTCACTTTCTGCCATCACCACTACATCATCCGCATATCTTAAGTTATTAATGATTCTTCCGTTTATTTTTATTCCTTCTTCTACATCCTCAAGTGCCTCTCTAAGCATTTGTTCACTTATAAAGGTTAAACAATAATGGTGATAACTTGCATCGTTGTCTAACTCCTCTCTCCACTGGGAATTCTCCTGTTTCCTCTCCATTTACACATACTGACGCTATTCGTGACCAATATAATCTCTTTAAAATTTCCAAGTCATAAGAGTCAATATCAATATTTTCTAGAATGTCAAAAAGCCTTTCATGTTTCACTGTATCAAATGCCTTTTCAAAATCTAGAAATCCCAAAAACAACTTTCCACCATGGTTTAGTGTTTTCTCCCCAATAATTTTACACAAGTTATAGCCTCTCTAGTTCCTCTGTTGGTTCTGAATCCAAACTGTTCCTCATTCATTTCTTTTTCTATTTTATTCCTAATTCTCTCTAAAATTATTTGCACCAGAATTTTTGCTGTGTGAGTTATGAGACTTATCGTTCTAAAATTGTTACAGTCTAAAACTCCCGTCTTTTTTGGAATGGGAATAAAAATTGATCTTCTAAACTCCTTTGGTAATTCTTGTCCTTCATAAATTCCATTAATAATTTGCCATAACACTTCCATACCTTTTTCACCTATATTCCTTATAAGTTCTATTTGTATACCATCTATTCCAGGTGATTTTCCTTCTTTCATCTTTTGAATTGCTAGATTCGATTCCTCCCTCATGATGTACAGTCTCTGCCCACTGTGTTCTTTCCTTTGATTTTCTCCTCTTTCCTTCTTCATAAAGTTTACTTACATATTCTTCCCATCTCTGTAATATCTTCTCTTTTTCTATCAGAATTTCACCTCTTTCATTCTTGATTGCTCCAGACTTTTGCATCCTTCTCCTTCCTGTCATCATATTAATGTTTTTATAAACACCTTTTATGTCCTTTCTTTCTGCCTTTGCTGTTGTATCTTTACTTATTTCATCCAACCACTCTTCCTTTTTCCTTCTTATCTCTCTTTGTATCTCCCTACTCAAGTCTTTATACTGCTTTTTTTTCTCCTCTGTTTTACTATTAACTAACTAACTTCTTCGTGTTATTTTCCTAAATATTTTCTGTCATCCATGGTTTCTTTCTTTTCTCTCTTTCCGCTTCTTTTTTGACTAAATTGAATTCTGAATGTACAAATGCAAAATTTACATTTTATGTAATTAGATATTGAATATTTGAATAAAAAAGGAACATATGTGAAACTATAAGGCAAGTGATTATGAGAAAACAGGACTTGTAGCAATGACTTAGCACGAAAAAACTGCATTGCAATGGTATCAACATATGGGAAGTAGTCAGAGGATGTCTGAAAGAAGCTCACTAGGTTCCTACTGTGGGAGTTAAATGGATCAATAAGACTTTGAAATGAGCTGTATATAACAAAATAATATATTTTTGATGATAACGCCCAAGAGCAATATAAAAAGCAGTCTATGAGAGTGACACCCATGATAAAAAAAAAAAAAGGTGAAATTGAACTGTAAAAAGCCTTGCAGGAGAAGGGAATCCAACAGAATTATTTCACTTTGTGGTAAGTAAGAGGAAGAATGATTATAGAAGAATAATCACTAATTAATGAACGTAGAAGGTTGGTAATTGCTGTGGTGTTTAGGAATCACTTCATAAGGTATGCATTTCAGGCAAACTCTAGCTCTCAGGATGAATAGAGGTGGATGAGTTGAAGATATTAAAGCTGTTGTACCAAAAGAACATGCAACAGAATTTGCAGTTCCTCTGTCTCAGGTCTTCAACTTGAGTCTCTACACAAGCACAGTTTCTAATGAGCAGAAGGAAAACAAGATAATTCCTTTATATAAATAAAGATGAAACTAGGACAGGAGTGAATTAATTATAGACAAATTAGTATCTCCAAATGGTCATTAAGGTGTTAGGCTAATTAAGATCTGTAGATAAATAGTATCTTGATACTCAGTGTAGAGGCAGCATATGGCTTGGGTAAAGGAGTATGTCTTTCTTTAGCAATTTGCTTACTTTTTATGTGACTGCAGATAAGGGAAATTATTATTATCATCATCGGACCTCCAAGATGTCAAGAACTCATTGAGGAAACCATACGTTATCCATATCAGTTGTCCACTTCTCTTAAACTCATCCAGTCTAGATGTACTCACTGCTCTCTGAGAGAAAAATCTATCTCTCACTACTTTGTTAACAACAACAACATGCAAACTCAACTCCCACAGGTGTCCCCATATCCTCGCCCCACCTTCCAAAAAAAAAAAAAAAAAACTTCCATCAACAAATATCCTATAACACTCGTTCAGAAGTTTATAGGATACCCTTTTTTCTCCTGTTTACCAGTATCTGCAGTCCACATGCTCATAATCTGTCCTCATAATCTACATTCCATAGTCCCGATATCATTTTTGTTTGTCACTCTCTCTCTCTACCTACCTACCTACAGCCTTCTTTATCCCCTCAGAACCAAGGTGTGGTCATATCAAGGGTTTGGGTAGTGATCCTTCCCATAATGCATAGCAATATATACTTCAATATATGAATATATGTATGTATTTTGTATATATAATAAAATACATATAATAAATACATATAATAAATATATGTATTTTGCATTATGTGATAATGCAATTGATGTGAAGTCAACAGCCTCTGTATGCAAGTAGCTTAGTGCTACTTGCATACAGAGGCTGTTCATGTTCCAACCATGTGGTTTAAGCTGCGTGATTTAAATATTCAAATAGTATGAACCATGCAGTCAGAAATCATTAATATCTGAAAAGTGTAACAACAGCCCTCAGCGATTGTTTCACGTGCTGTGTAATGGATGCACAGGTTATTTGCTTGTGGATAACTCTTACTTTTTTTTTAGCCGATGTGTTGGTTATTAACAAATCTCAAAGTGCAATCTAATAAGATATTAAAATATTTAATTAACATTAATATCTCTCTTTAAAGCCAAGAGAGTTGTGGCACAGGCGAAGGCCATGGCATATCAAGATCTGTATGATCAATTAGAAACAAAGGAAGGACAGAGAAAAATTTACCAACTAGCGAAATGTAGAAATAAAGCAGCTAAGGACATCTTACATGTGAGGCAGATCAAAGATGCTGAAGGAAGAGTATTATGGAGGGATGTGGACATAAGAAACAGATGGAAAATATACTTTGAGGGACTTCTAAATGAGGAAAATGCAAGGACTCACAGAGGAGATGGGCAGCCTTCTGAGGGGATGGTGCAGAACAACAGTAGAATGGAAGTGACGGAGGCCATGAAGAGGATGAGGAATGGAAAAGTGGTGGGCCCCGACAGAATTCCAGTGGAGGCATGGAAGGCACTGGGGGAAGAGGGAATTGACCTGCTGTGGGACCTGTTCATGAAAGTTTGCCAACAGGAAAATATACCCGAGGAATGGAGGGAGAGTACTCTTGTTCCCATCTACAAGGGTAAAGGGGATGCACAAGACTGTAAAAATTACAGAGGAATAAAGTTGATGTCCCACACAATGAAGATCCTAGAAAGGGTTCTTGATGGTAGATTGAGGGAGGAGGTGGAGATTGCAAAGGAACAATTTGGCTTCATGCCTGGTAGATCAACGACAGATGATGGAAAAATATCGAGAGAAACAAAGGGAGCTACATCTGGTATTTATTGATCTGGAGAAAGCATACGATAGAGTGCCAAGGCAAGAAGTCTGGAGGTGTCTGAGGGAGAAGAAGGTGCCGGAGAAATATGTCAGGTTGGTGCAGGAAATGTACTGAAATGTGAAGACAAATGTTCGGACCTGTTTGGGACAGACAGAAAGTTTTCAAGTAACAGTTGGCTTGCATCAAGGGTCAGCATTAAGTCCGTTTCTGTTTAATATTGTGATGGAGGTGGTAACAGAGGAGGTGAGAGAAGATGCACCTTGGACAATACTGTATGCAGATGACATCTTGCTGTGTGTAGATTCAAGAGAAGAAGCGGAAACTAAACTGGAAAGATGGAGAAAAGTACTGGAAGAGAGAGGTATGAGACTGAGCAGAAGTAAGACAGAGTATATGTGTTGCGCAGTGGGCGGTGGCCAGGAGACAGACCTGGAGCTGGAAGGAAATGTCATCAGGAAGGTGAGAGACTTTAGATACTTAGGTTCGACAGTGGAAAAAGATGGAGGAGGTGAGAAGGAAGTGGGATGCAGGATACAAGCAGGTTGGAGGAACTGGAGGGAGATGGCTGGAGTGTTATGTGATAAGAGGGTGCCGATCAATCTGAAAGGCAAAATTTATAGGACAGTAGTGAGGCCAGCTATGACATATGCTATAGAAACTGTGGCCCTGAGGAAAAATAACATTAGCAGGATGGAAGTAGCAGAGATGAGAATGCTTAGGTGGATGTGCGGTGTGACCAGAAAGGATCATCTGAGAAATGACTATGTCAGGGGAACAGTGAAAGTTACGAACTTAGGAGCGAAAATACAGGAGGCAAGGTTGAGATGGTTTGGTCATGTGATGAGGAGGGAAGACGAATATGTGGGAAGAAGGGTCATGCAGATGGATGTGCAAGGAAGGCAGAAGCGTGGGCGGCCAAAGAAGAGATGGAGGGAGCTGGTAGAAGAGGACTTGAAGATGAAGAACTTGGATGTGGTGACAGCCCAAGACAGGAAGGTGTGGAGGAGACTCATAATAAACAGTGACCCCACTTAAGTGGGAGAAGCTGCAGAAGAAGAAGAAGAATATCTCTCTTTAGTATTTCTTAAACTTTTTAATATGGATCGCTGTTTAAAAATGGTATGTTTGAAATGTACAACAGAAAATGGTGAAGAAAATTAAAATGATTGTGGTAACTGTGAGAGAGAAAATGCTGATGCATCATAATCAAATATTTCTAATAAAAGTAATGAGTGTGAGCCATTAATTTATTATAACACAAATATTAAAATAAATAACTGTATAATTTCATGTTTGAATGAAATAAAACTTCTTTCAAAATGCCTTTGCCTGAAAAGGGGTTACTAAAAGTTTAAAAGGGATATGTGGGGTACTCAAAGTTTGAGAAACCACTGCCTTAGAGGATAAATTTGTTCCATCACCGACTCATTTTATTATTGGTTTGTTTTGTATGAACTTAATTAGTCTACCAGACTGATTAAGTTCAGTCTTGGTTTTTTTACATTTGTTTAACGATTGGGTTAGTTTTGTTTTTTTACAACAAATTCCTACAAAAACAAAGATTCATTAGAGAGTTCATCAGGTCTTTTCTCAAATTGTAGAACTCCCTTTTCACCTTAACAACCACTGGACTATGAGGTGTTTCCTTATTTAGTGTACATTGTTCCATTCATTCTTGCTTTCTCACTGCGTATAAGTATTCTTACCACAGGCAATTTAATTAAAAGCAGCACAAATCACAAATTCTTTACCAGAGAGAAACAGTTTGTTTTACTACTTCATAAACAAAAATGTATCGAAGTAGATCTCTTATTTATGTCACTTTACAGTTTTGGATTTGTCTAATTTCTTCATTTGTTTCTAAGAAAAACTAATTCATTGTATCCTTGTGAGAGAAGAAGAAATATCCATTTTAGAGTTTCTTTGAATATTTAAATAGAACATCTATTTAATATCTGCTTCTATGACTATTCACTTGCTGATAGTGTGAATTTGTCAGTGATAGGGTTCACTGCAAAAATTCCTTTTCAGAATCATTCATTTAATCCAGTGTTTTCCAATGTGGGGTATACACCCCCACGGTGGGGGATTGGGGAAATTAGAAAATAATGTTGCATTCATCACCAATAAGTCAAAAAATTACCATTGTCAACAATAAATTATTTATTTTCCTGAGTTGAGTTTGATCTATGTTTTATAATATACCAAGTGTAATATAAAATTTAAGAAAGTCAAATTAAAAAGTTTTACCTATGTTCCTTTTTTATTTGAAGTACTTATTTATATTATGCTTTTTCAGAACTTGGTTGACTATTATGCTAGAGAGGGTATGAAAATCTTGGAGGCATTGAGGTGGGGCATGATCCAAAAAAGGTTGGGAACTTGAGAATCACAGTGGATTAAATTTTAACCCATTGTGATTCTCGAGTTTTACAAAAACTTCCTAAACCAAAATTCTTTGTTATCCTGATACCAAATGCTCTCTCTGTCAGCTGTCAATCTCTTTGGTGGGTGGGTGTTCTTGTTCAACTAAGCAGCAGTAATGGTTGACACATTGTTCATGAAAAAAGAATACTTTAGGATGAAGAGATGTTACTGTACACTTAACAATTGTGAAACAGAATAAAGAGCCACTGAAGTTATTACAATTATCAGATCTCTGGTGAGTATAATTAGTCTCAAATAGCACACTTTGGGAAACACTCCTATAAGGATAAAGGAAATCTCAAAAGTATAGTTTTTACCGTGTATACTAGTTTTATTTAGTTTCATTAAATATTTTTATTGGGTCTTGAGTTGGTTATTTCCTTAAGTTGGTTATTATTATATATGGCATTTAGTTAAAAGTCACTGTGCCCATCAGATGAACTCTTGCAAATTAACTTAACATTCAATGTGAAAACAGTTTGGTGCTGAAAAGATATATCACATTACTCCAAAGAGGAGTAATGTGAGCTGTCATGTATCACAGGGTTCTCTTCTTTTGTCATTCTTGTTTATCTTAAAATTTTCTATTCAGAAATAGAATTGCATATTTCTGAATAGAATTATACAATTATTTGCTGATGATGCAAAGTTAGGAAGGGTGGCAAGGGGCATTTCTCATATCGAATCCTTGCATGGTGATCTGAACAAACTGGCTCTGTGGATGAATGATAATGAACAGGGCTCGACAAATCATGCAAAACCTTACTTGCCCAAGGACATCCCTCAATTTTTTTAATATGTCCCAATAAGAGTTAGTTCCACAAAATGATTTGTAATGCTGAACTGCAGTTGAAAAAGTTGTGTTTGCTATTAAATAAAAAATATTCTATCCAGTCTAGCTATTCACCAACTAGCAAAATCTACTCGTCACTAGTGAGTAAGCAAGTGTATTATTATTATAATTTGACACCTCCAGGGAGTCCAAAGACTCATCGAGGGAGGGCGCCTGCTCTGCAACTCTGTCTTTACCAACTGACCGCAACTACACCAATGCCATCTACCACCGACCACCACCACCGCTACTACTTCCACAGACAATCACAAACATCCATGCCCACAGCGGGATTCGAACCCACAGCCCTTTGGCTGGAGAGCAGATACACTAGCCATGCTGGCATTTGTTTAGCTCTGACAACAAATATCATTTGATTGTTGCTAAGTACAATATTACAAATTTTCGATTGAGGATATTGCAAGCAGAGTATTTTATTAATGATGATTTGCTACAAATGGTCAGTGAAGCTGTTGATCTAAGGTAGTTAAGTCATCACATTCAATAACTGCAATGTTTAAGACAATGCAGATGGAGATAATTGAAAACATCAATTAGCAGATAACCAAGATGACATTGGACTTAAGGAACTGTGTATACGAGAAAAGACAGAAATATGGTCTTTAGCGTTTGAATAATACGAGATATGTTTCAGAGAGAAAGATATGATGTATATATAAACATTGTATGATGTGGTAGAGGCTCTCAATTGATGTCCCTGGAGAAGCCTATGTAATAACAAAATACCACAGCTCACACAAACTCATTCAAATTGTGTGAAATTTGCTTACTTACTCACTCACTGAGGTTTATAGTTTACTTTTTTTTTTTTTTTTTATGTACACAACATCCTCTTCAAAAAAAAAAAAAAAAAAAAGTTCTTATGACACTTGTAAATAGGTGGCATATTGGAAGACTTGGCTATGATAGAAGTACACATATGTAAATATAAAATATTTTACAGAGGTACATAACTAGCTATTTCTGCATTGCCAAGCATTTTGGGAGGATCATTACCCAGACTTCAACCTTTATTAGGGTCTGAAATGAGAAAATCTGGAAATAATAATAATATTCTGCACAAAAAATCATCAAGGCTATATCAACTATGGTGAAATCAGTGGAATACTGATGCAGGGGTCAGAGAAAGTAGTGTTGTTAATCATCAGTTCGTGAACATCTGCTTAGAGAGCAGATGTGCATGAACTGTGCAAGAATGGAGTGCTTAGGAGCCAAAGCTGTACAATTGGGAGCTGTACAGCTGTGTCTCATTGAGAGAGACAGTTGTACATCTCCAAGGCTACATGGAGGTCTCATGCAACTGAGACCTCCATGTAGCCTTTTAAGAAATGTGGAGAATTGACCAGGGCTTCTGACCCAATGCCCAATACTCAACTTCTTGTGGTGCACCCTTTTAGTTATCTACATGGATGCTAAATGAATGAGGATGGGCTGGCATTTGGGATTTAGATGACAAAATTGTATTCTTATTGGCTTACACCCCAATGCAAAACAACGGTACAACAAACATGACAGAATTCGACGTTTGCTGTTACATTGCCTGGTTAAACAAGGCCCCAATTGTTTTCGTCAGGGAACCAGGGTGAACAGCATAAAGTTAGCTACTGGAACAAATCATAGAAGACATCCTAGCTCAAGATTGGTACTAACAATGTAAGACGCATCACTGGAAAAGAAATGGAACTAGCTAAAGAATAGAACTGGATAAGTACCACATTGACATAATAGGCATGACCAAAACGAAGATGAAAGCAGGTGAGATCTTTCTAAGCAAGAAATATTCAGGCAGTAACATTCAGGGAAAAGACTGAGTAGTGACAATATTCAACACTAAATTATGAGGAAAATCTTCTTGAATGGCAGGAAATATCAAGTAGATTGGAGTGGGCAAATATCAGAATGGGGAGCTGAACAATGAGACTTATTTATGTTATGGTTCCACAGCAGGTTCTACAAAGGAAGAAATGGAGGAATTTTTTTTTAGGCATTAGAGAAGGCAGCTAGCACACACACACACAAAAAAAAGTTGGTCCTTGTTGATGATTAAACAACAGTGAGGGAAATGATGACCAGACATATAGAAATGATTTGGGGAAAATTTGGAAAAAAGTGCAGAGCCAATAATAATGCTGGATTTATGTTCAGGGCATGGATTAGTTATTACTAACATCATGTTTCAACATAAAAATGTTCACAAATCCACATGGAGAAGATGCAGGAAATAAGAAAAGTCGCATTGACTATGTTATAGTTGACAGCAATGTTTTCCCTCTGTTCTGGACACAAGTATACAGACGATTTGAAATAGGAAGTGATCACTATCTCGTTTTGAGCAGGATAAAACTGAATTTCATATTGAAAAGAAGAGCATGTAAGAAAGTTTTAAAACAAATCAAAGTTGAGCAGCTTTTGGAGGTGAACTGTACACTCAAATATACAAACATCATTCAAGAAAAAGTGACAGAGTTTGAACACAAATACCAAATCTTGGAGATTCAATGCAAACTCTGAAGAAAACATTCACTGATTCAGCCAAAGAGCCCAATACGGTGAGGTTGTCTATAAGGATATAAAAATCCGAAACTCCATGGTGGACTGAGGAAGTTAAAGAGTTAGCTTGTGCTCTTAGAGAATACAGAGACAAATGTAAGAAAGCTAAACACTGTGTAAAACTAGCTAAACAAAAGTCATGGGAAGACTTTGGTCATGGGAACACAGAAAATAAATATCAAGAAGGTGGGAAAATATTCTGGAGGTCATTGAAAAAGCTTAAAAATGGAGGAAAAAAGAACTGTAGAAGGAATCAGAGATGATAAAGATAACATAAAAACTGAAAACAAACGTATTCTAGATGTTTTGAGTAATTGCTTTGAAAGACTGCTAAACGAAATGTCAGCACAGTGGTAGAAAATCCTAACAGGAAGGCAGTCAACAAAGCATATCCATACTTGAAGTAAAAAAATTAAATCAAAAACATGGAATACGAAAATGCAGCTGGAGTAGATAAATTTGACTAGAAATGTTCAAATGTAGAGGTGTAATAGTTTTACAGTGACAGATTGCATAATTCAGCAGACCTAGCCAGAGGATTGATTTCCAGATGATTGGAACAGAGCTCTCATAGATTTAATTTATAAAGTGGGAAATTAAACTCAATTAAACTGAAAATTACAGAAGTATTTCTCTGTGTACTACTGAGTGTTCCTAGTAAGATTTATGCAAATATACTTGAGAAATGGCTAAGAACAATTGTGGAATGGAAGCTTGAAAGAATTGAATTCAGGCCAAATAGAGGTTGTCAGGTAAAAATTTTCACCTTAAGACCAGTAGTTGATAACTCTTGGGAAATATAACAAGGATTTATATTTAAGTTTTGTTGATCTGGAAAAGGTGTATAACAAGGTGCCAAGAGGAAAGCCCTTAAATGGTGTAAATGGGACATTATATCAAGCAATACATAGTCTCTATTTAAGCTCCAGGTAATCAATTAGAATTGAAACAGGTACAGGAAGGTGGTATGATGTTAAATTAGGTGCATGACAAGGGTGCACATTATCTCCACTTTGCTCATTATCTATGTGGATCACATTATAAAGTACAGGTATTAAATCGATATTAAAATTGGCGATGTTAATCTTAGCTCTTTACTTTATTCAGATGATATTATATTTCTGAATAAATCCAGCACGAGCCTGCAAGATTCTCTGACTAAACTGAATAATTTTTGAATAAATTTGGTATGAAAATTAGCAATAAAAAGACAAAAACAATAAAAATAGGCTGAAACATTGAAAGCATCAACTGCATCTCAAATGTGAATATAAACCATTTCAGCTGTTTAGGCACAACTTTTAGTGAAGATTGGCAAATTAAATATGGAAACAGATAACAGAAATAGTAAAGCTGGTATGGTAGGAAGTCAGTTGAATATATGGAATAAAAAACAAATTAGTCAAAGCACTAAATCAGCTGTATACAAGACAGTGTTCAAACCAATTTTAACTTATGGATCTGAGAGCTGAGTTAGAAATAAAACACTTGATCAAAGACTGGAGACCTCTGATATGAGAGTTCTGAGACAGATTAGTAGAGTCAACAGATGGCATCAAGCAGCATCACGTTAAAAATGAGGACAATAGAAATGAACTTGCCATTGTTAGCATTCAGGTGTGTGTTAGTAGAGCTAATCTCAGGTGGTGTGGTCACTTAAATCGAATGGGAGAGGAAAGATTATGGAAAATGAGTGTTCTTTGAAACAAGAAAACAGCATTCTTTGCTAGGTTGGCAGGAAAAAGAGTCAGAGGAGGATAAGATGTAGATCAGGGGTGGCCAACTTTTTATAATTCATGCGTCAGTTTTTTTCATTTTTTAGCTAAGATGCACCATACAAACTTATACCACTTTTCAGCCCTTTTAAAATATGGTAATATGGATATATTTAATAGTTATGCATAAAATGATTTATTATATGGTAATATAGACTGTTTTAGCAGTTTTAAATAAAAGGATTTCATATAAAGACAAGATAAACATTAATTATTTTATTGAGACTTTTGAAATTGCCTTGCGTTTGCTAAGCTTGTGATGTTTGGAGTTAAATCAGTTACAGAAAGCATCAAACAGTTTTTCAAATTTGAATCAGTCAGTCACAACCGTAGTTTGCTCTTAATCATTTTCATTGATGAAAATGCTTGTTCGCATCTGTATGTAGTTCCAAAATGACAGATATAACTCTGAGCAAATTTTCTCAGTTCTGGAAAATGTTCACAGGGCAACGATCGCCAGAAATTAATTATATCAGAAGCATCTGGGAGTGATGGAAGTTCATTAAATTTCATTTTCAATAAAGAATTGGTTTTGAGATCAATAAGTTCCATTTGTATGTTACTAGGCATCGTCAAGATTTTTTGTTCAGAAAGTGAAAAGGGATTTATAAATGCAAGTATGCAGTCTTCAGCAAAATAATCGCTAAAACGACTGTTAAAGGACTCTTGCAATAATCTGAGTTTCTCAGTATATTCTATAAAGTTGCCATCATCTTCAACAGATTCACTATGTTGTTTTAAATGTGGAAATTGACTTAAATCCCGGTTTTCTAACTGCGAGATGAACAATTTTAATTTCATTTTGAATGCACTGATTCATTTACTAAGCTAAAAAACAATTTGTTCTTGCCCTGCAGTTTCAAATTTAGATCATTGAGGTGGCTGGTAACATCAACTAAAAATGCTAAATCAAATAGCCATTTCTCATCACACAACAAGGCTTTTTCCTCATGCAGCTCATCCTTCTCTTCCAGAAAATTACGAACACTTTCTTTCAGCTTCCAAAATCTACTAAGAACTTGTACTTTAGAAAGCCAGCGCACCTCACAATGAAGGATAAGATCACCATATTCCATATCTAGCAGTTCACAATATTCTATGAATTCTCTTCTGTTTAACCCTCTTGCTCTAATTTTATTCGCACACTTTACAACTGGTATCATAACATGCTTCAAATTTAGAGTTTTTCCACACAGAGATTCTTCATGTATAATACAGTGATACTTTAATAAAGAACGACCTAAAAACCTTTCAAGTAAAGTTAGTCCCAGAAAGTTACTACCATTGACCATTTGCACTGATGGTGCTCCATCAGTGCAAACGCTGATCAGCTTACTAGAATCTAGTTGTTGATTTTCTAGACATGACTTTACTTTGTCACATATGTCTGACCCTCTGGTTTTTCCATGAAGTGACTCAAGACCGATAAGTTCTTCAAAGATGTTAAAATTACCATAAATTCCTCTTATAAAAATGCTTAATTGGGCTACATTGCATATGTCAGTGGATTCGTCCAAGGCTAAAGAAAAGAAAGAACAATTCCAATTGCTCAGTAACATCATGGGAAAGTTCTTCGATGCATCTTGTAATTGTTTGCTTGGACAGAACAATTTGGTTTACTTTTCTTTCAACATTCTTATCACCAAGACATTTTGCAAATTTTTCGAGACAGGGCTTAACAACACTTCCTCTCCATCAGAGAAAGGCTTGTGTTTTTTAGTCAACACAAAACAAAGGCAATTTCATAAGACTCCTCCAACATTGCCACACTTTCACAAGTGTGGAAGTTGTGAAGAAGTTACGCCATAGGTTGGCCACCCCTGATGTAAATGAATTAGATTAATACAGTAAAAAGTACGTTAGAAGATAGAAATATAAGATGTTTCACAAATATATTTTCTCTTTTTTATTTCTTCCTTTTTCTTAACCACATATTCTTTCCGCTACTCAAACCCATGAACTAACTTCAGTTTTTCTTCTAATTCAGCTTGATGTTTTCTATAGTGTCTGTTAAGATCATGTCTTCTATTATCTGAGAGAGTGCTTTCACAAACAATGCACAACGGTTTTCCTGAAGGACCTGCAATAAATAAGAATTCATTTTCCCACAGTTCATTAAACTGGCACTTGCTATCACTTTCTGCTTTTCTTCTGCTCATTTTCTTTTGCTAAGTAATCGGTAACTGACTCTAAAAAAAATTATTTCAAAAAGTAAAGCTCATTAGTAAATAATTTATTTAAATTATTTTATCATTTTAAACATTATGAACATTCAAAAACAGTTCTACAAGTTTAAGATAAGATTCCTGTTTTCATGAAGGCTTAATACAGTTCTATAAGTTTAAAAATCATATATATATATATATATATTTTTCATAGAGAGTTTTCGTCTCTCTCTCTCTCTTAATATATTATGTCCAATGAAATACAAGATTGCTTCCTGCCATAAAACAGTCGATCAGCTGGCAATCACACATGCACAACCCAAACATCCTCATTACAAAAGCTTTGCTGATGATCAGTTAAATTTTAGGAATAAACCTACTATACGTAAATAAAAAGGAAAGATATTGTATAAAAAAAAACATAAAAACACACACATACAAATACACCAAATAATTGCAGGTTTCAGTAATCAGCAAATTAGGGGAGCGGGCAAGAACTTGACATATGTGTTCAAAATGAAAAAATTTATTTTTAAATTTACAGAACTATATTAAGCCTTCATGAAAACCAAAATCTTATCTTAAACTTAAAGAACTGTTAATAAAAACATATAAGTTCAAAAACACAGAATTGTTCACTCGCATCGAATCAGAAGTTCATCGAACATTATGATACGAGAATCGGCTGTAAACTGATTGAGTAACTGGTGACGCATGTCAGCATTTGTCGGTGCCTGTAGCTTCAAGATCAAACAAGTATAATAAGTGCACACTCTAGAATTCAGTGGTAGGTTAATTGTGTGTTTATATATATATATATATATATATATATATAAATCGTATGCAAAATTTTTAAAAATTTTTCTCTGGGTTTCAGTGCACCACTTCTAAACATACAATGTGCCGCATACGCCATAGGTTGGCCACCCCTGATGTAGATGAATTAGATTAATACAGTAAAAAGTACGTTAGAAGATTGAAATATAAGATGTGATAATGTTGGAAGCTGCTGATGATGATGACACAATATCGGGTAGAGTGACAGAGATCTTGTACAATGATTTAAACAGACTGCCAATATGGACAAGGCGAATGGCTATCAATTTAATTTCACACTGTAAGGGTATGAATTTTGAGAAGAAAGTATTACCAGCAATCTGTAATACTGATTGAACTGGACTAAATGAAATTCATGAGGCTAGGGATTTGTGGATGCTGATTACTGCGAGTTCAGAAGGTATATTGCAAAAATGACTAAAATAGCTCACAAGATTAACTGGTTGAGACACTGATAAGCAGAGATAAAGAGATTATTATACCTCTTTAATAGGTTTTTGATATGGCCTTAGATGGATTACTAATGTGTAGACATCAGATTACTTGGATTTCTTAGAGATGGGGAAGAGGTGAATGATTGAGATTGAGCAGGTTTTACAGGATTGATACATAGGAAAGTTGTCAGTGCATGACTAATGGGTGGGCCTCCTGCAACATCTATAGATTTCATGGAGACGATCATGTAATAATAATTTCATTGCTTTTCTTGTAGTGTTACATAGTATCAGCATTCATGTCAGTAAAATTATGGGGACTACAACCATGTTAGGAATAATTACTTTAATTTCTCAATGTTTTGACCTTCATATGAAGGTCATCATCTGGAGTATACATATATGTTCAAAGACAAGCTATATTACATTGCAAACAGTGAATTATTATCAATTTGATCAACTGTTATTCTACTAGTCTGACCTCTAATATATGTGGTTATTTGTTTATGATTATATTATGATTTCTTTTTAGTTGTTTGTTAATATCAGGGTTTTCAGATTATGTAATCCTTAGTCCATCCATATTAGGAATGTACTAGAGGTTTCTAACCTTTCTTGGATGATTCACAGAAATAAACACCTAAACACATCATAGCTGAGATACAATTTAGAATACCAAGATTATTTGTAGTCAAATATCTCAAGTTCCATTTCAAGTAAAAAGTACTTGAAATGGAATCAGCTACGTTTTCTACAGGAATGTATGATATCTTCAGAAGGTCAACCTTTATTTTAATTATATACATCTTCAGAGCAAGGTCAACATGAAGTATGTACAAAGAAACAGGTTAATCCATGGCATCTCTTTTTTACTGCCTTGCACTAATTATCTCCTTAAGGGAATAGCATGTGTAACACTCTTTATGTAGGATTAACATTACTTCATGCTCGCAATAGATTCACAGTAACATTAGACTTAGTATTACATCACATTATTTTTAGATGATACACTTGAGCTTGTATATGAAGTGGTACCAAATGTAATTAATTCAACTCTTATCATTGTATTACAATAGTGAGAGATGTTGTGAGGCAGCATTTTTTGTTTTATTTTTTATTATATCTATACTTATTATTGATTTTTTTTAATACTCATTTTTTGTTCCACCTTATATGTGCATTTTTTTCATTTTAGAGTTTTGACTGAGTATACCGAGAAAGGAGAATTTAAGTGCTTTGCAGTTTTGAGCAATATGGGTTTTAGCATGCTTGTTAGTGACCAACTGACATTTGTAGGTAAGCTTACTTAATAATAAGCTTTGTGAGAAAATAATGAGTTCAGTTAGTAAATTAGATATCTTCCAACTCTCCTAATTAATATAGGTTTCCTTCTAATTTTCCATCTTCTTATTCCTTCCCTTCTCTTTTACCTTGTGGTGTCGAGGATTTTTCTACATTTAACCACCACAGTATTGAGGATAAGGTGGTTAGTCCTATGCCTCTTGGTATATCCTATGTTTTTAGATGCATGTGCTCACAGGCTAGTTTGCTTGTTCTTGGGGGTTAAAAAATCCCTACCTCCATATGAGACCGGCTAACTCACCTTTAGTCAAAAGAGACCTGATAAAGGTTTCTCTTTTCTTTCCAACCAAAGAGCTTCATCTATACTGACTGAGCTATGGAGGCTCTTCTAATTTTTCATAAATGATTATATTTATAGCCTATAAATTAGATCTTGTGAATTAATTGATGAGGCATGCATTTATCTATTTAATTAATAATTAGAACGATAAGAAATAAGAATTTTCAGAAAATACATTTCCAGAAGTTTCCAGTTTGTTTTTCCTCAGGAAAAGAAACTAGAAATGTAGAGGCAAAAATTTCATTAACTTTTTTATGATTATTTTCTATTTTAAGCAGTCTATAATGGAAAGGCCTTAGCAAAACCTTTGCATTATACATATTCTCTCAACAAGTTATTAAAAAAATTTCACCAAACCTTTGAAGATTGGTGTATGGGTGGGGGAGTGGAATTGTATTCTATACATGGACTTCCAAACTTTTAAAATTTCCCATGGGAAAATTTAAAAGTTGTTTCAGAATTTGAAAATTATCAGAGAGGAAGAGAGTGACTTGAGCAGGTAGACATGGGAGTGACTGAACACACAAATATTTCTAATGAGGTCTCTGGTTTTCTGAATCCAGTTAAATGCCATTAGTGCATGATGAAAGGGAAATCAGAGACAATAGACCTGCAAAGAATATGTCGTAGGGATGGGGAATCATAGTTCAAAACATAATGGATTGGAAATTGGATCGGAAAACTCGAGTCGTTCAACATTAAGTATGAAGGAAAGAAACCTAGTTAAAACCACTTGTAATCTAACCGAAAGGGGCGACTCAAATAAATGGGAAGAGTACAAAATGCAAAATTTCTCTGTAGTAGAAGGAAAATTGCCCCTGTCTCTAGTTGAAGGAGTCCGCTGCAACTTTCTGCTTGACACCGGAGCTCACATATCTGTAATTCCAATGCAGTTTGTTAAAGCATTCTGGACTACAGCCCCTGATAGCTTCACAGAATTGTGCAACCCTATTAAGATCATGGGAATTGCTAGGGTTGAGCTCTGCTCAGCACTAAAGGTTAAGATAAAGATCTCCATACCATGCTTCCCGGCCAACTCCATGCGTGAATTGTTGGTCCTTCCCGAAATAGCAGACACTAGTAATCAGGTCATACTGGGCCTTGATTTTCTTGAAAAAAATAAGTTAATGTGTGATTTTGCTAGTAGAACAGTGTCTTTATGTAGGAAGAAGTATAGGCCAGACTTCAGAACGAGGAATGCTGGTGAGATAAGCGAGGCTATGGAGATCGAGATGAATGATTGTAATGAGGATTCAAGCATGTGGAGGAATAAGTTAACCCAAGATGCCACTAAGCAGTCGAGCTCAGAGCAAGAAATGGTTCACATCGAAGAATTTTTTGAGTTAGTGTTTCATCGATATCCAAGAGTATTTACAGAAGAAATCAGTTCGCTCTCCTGTACCAACAAGGTCCAACATACTGTCCAAATCACATCTGATGTACCAGTGTATGTAAAGCAGTATCAGACACTCCTCAAACATGTGGACAAACTCCAAAAGTTATTATTAGAATATGAGAAGGCAGGGATTATTGAACAATCAAACTCTAGATGAAATAGTCCATTTATCCTGGTAGAAAAACCAAATGGTGGGTTAAGGTTTGTCCTGGATTTGAGAGAGGTAAATAAGGTCACTAAACCTATAGACTTTCCTGTATGCAAGATTGAGGACATACTAATTGGCCTGGAGGGAGCTAAGTACTTCTCTAAGTTAGACTTAAACTCTGGCTACTTCTAGATTCCTTTGAGGAAGGAAGACAGGAACTCAGCCATCCAGAGTTTGATGAATTCAATCCTATCTCATATGTTAGGAGAAGGGGTTATCTGCTTCCAGGATGATCTCCAAGACTAAACAAGGCTCAACTCTCCCTGAAGTGTTCTCAGGGAGGTAGAATATTTAGGCCATGTAGTGAACGAGGACGGAATAACCCCCACAAAAACAAATGTAATAACTGCTATATTAAAGGCAAAGATTCCCACCACTATATGACAGGTTAGGAGATATTTGGGCATGATCAACTTTTACAGGAAGTTCATTCCCGAATGCTTGAAATTAATGGAGCCTATGGTTAGACTAACCAAAAAGGGGAAAAGATTTGAGTTGGGGAGGAGCAACAGTGTACACATTAACTATTAAATTTGGCTTTAACCAGATCACCAGTGCTGACCTATCCTAGGCTGGGTCAAACATTCTATCTCTCGGCAGATGCCTCTAAAGACACGATTGCCTCAGTTGTGGAGCAGAGGGAGGGAGAGGGATTTAAGCCCATCGCTTTCATCAGCAGGAAACATTCCTCTTCCGAAGTGAATTATTCTTTCATTGAAAAGGAAGCGCTTGCTATCGTTTACGCTTTGAGAAAGTTTAAATATATGCTATTGGGGGCAACAAATTATACTGCATTCTGACCACAAACCTCTGTCATCCATATCTTTAATGAAAGACAAGAGTCAAAGAATCATCCGGTGGGCATTAGAGATGCAAGAATTCAACTTGGAGGTCAAATATATTCCAGGCTCAACACACGTGGTTGCAGATTATCAGTAAAGATCTCTAGACACTACTCATGAAGATAGTTTTTGCTCAGAGGAAAAGAAATTTTCCTCTGTATTCAAGGCAGATGAGCTGGGCAAGAAAGGAATCGTACCTCTCGAGTATCAGGTCTGGGATAAACCTCGCATAATCGAAGATAAAGAAGGGATCCAGTATGAGGAGAGGTGTATGAAAGAGTTGTAAGAGGAGAAAAATCCCCTGACAGCCAATCCTTCCATCACACTTTATACATTGACCAGGATGGTCTCTTGTTGTCCAAGTAGAGCATTATGGAGAGATGGAAGGACAAGATTCTAGTTCCAGAAATCCTGATTTCCTGGGTACTCTACACTCTTCATGATTCCGATTTAGCGGGTCACCAGGGAGTGCGTAGAACATGGAACAGAGTACGGGACAGATACATATGGAAGGGGATGAAGGGAGATGTTGAGTCATATGCGTCTTCCTGTCACTTGTGCCAGCAAAAGTCCAGTGTGTTGGGTAAAGCCCCTCTCCAGTCGTTCCCAACTCCCACGTGCCCTTTTCAAGCAGTAGCCATGGATGTTGTGAGCCCACTTCCTGTTACCAAGAAGGGTAATAGATACATACTAGTGGTCATAGACATGTTCTCCCAATATCCAGAGGCTGTAGCACTTAAGGACCAAACTGCATGAACTAGCTAACAAATTTTTTAAGCTAATTATTTCCAGGTATGGAGCACCAGAGACACTCCTCTCAGATCAAGGCTCCAACTTCACAGCTGAAGTCATCCTGCAGCTGTGCAAGTTGTTAACAATAAAAAAAACTGTTCACCACACCTTACCATCCCCAAGGCAATGGAATGTGTGAAAGAATGAACAGGACATTGAAGATTACCCTATCCAAGTTAACAGATAACCAAATTTCAATGGGATGCTTTCTTAGCACACACCTTATTTGCATGCAGAACCGCTTTACACACTGCCATTAAAGAGGCTCCTGCTGTAGTCCTTTATGGTTTTGAACCCACCTTTCTCAGTGATTTCAAGAACTCCCGTGTAAACTCTAGATTCCCAGACATTGACGACTATCTGAATAGCTTGATCATCAATAATAAGATGGCATATGAGATGGTAGTCAGATCTAGCAAAACCTGCTCCCAACAGGCAGAAATTATGCAAGCAGATTGAGAAAATACAAGGATCTGAACCCAGGTAACCTTGTACTGTTAGAACAAAGCTCTGTAAATAAAAGGGGAGGTAAGTTTGGAAGGAGTGCAGCTGGGCCATACGAGATCCAGGAAAAATTTTCCCCGGTAACCTATAGGATAACAGAGAGATCCAAACAAGGAAAAACCTTGGTAGTTCACTCAAACAGATTGAAATTGTATAAAACCAGATCTGACAGGTTGGTATGTCAAGGGGATTTGCTGGGAGGAAGAGGAACACTCTTCACAAAAAAGGAGGTCTTAGCATAAAATCTACAGTAGGTAAGAGAAGTAAGAATAGCTGTGAAGGGGATGATGAGAATCCCATCTCAAGTGACCATTACAATAGACACAATCGCCATGGAGAATACACCGGGACAAATAACATGGACGAACAAGCATCAATCAAGGTGAGAGGAGGGAAATACCTTAGCGGAAATGGGATGGCTGTGTCAAGACAAACTAGATACAATTGAAGACCTAGATACAATGGCAGAGTGAATCTGTCTAGAGAGGTAAATTACACTTACAGCAATTCATGTGATAAAAGAAACAACCTTGGATATACACAGTATTTCTTTAATCAAAACAGTTCACTGCATGGAGAAGGGGAAAGGAACAGTAAACCTTTGAAGGACAACTCCCCCCCCCCCCCCCCCCCCCGGAATTGAAATGAGGGACACATAAGAAAAATTTTTAAAGGGAAGGGGGAACCTTTGTTAAATTTTGATTAATTGAAACTCATCTATCATCATTTAACAAGCAAAAAAAATATGAAAAGAATATACTTACATCCAAGTATGTGTTATATGTATATGGACAGATATAGAATACATTATTACAAAGAACGAAAATTGTGAATAATTAAATTAAATGATTCTTACTAGATTGTCTAATGTCAGTGATACTTTGTAAATATATAATAATTTTAAAAATAGATAATACAATGAATTGTTGTAATACTTACATGTAAGTTAATGTGAACAAAAGGTCAAAGTACAAGGGCACGTCAATGGAACGAAGGGTTGCCCCAGGCAGTATCAGTTGCACAAGGTACGTGGAGTGGTAAGCAGTCAAAATGAAATTAAATGCTACAAAGCGAGACCCACACAGGGAGAATTCTACACGACGGCTGAACAATGAAGGTTACGGGGAGTGCCGGTAGGGAGATGGTGTAATAGGGTTAGGAACCCCCCTCCCCTCCCCCGGAACTCTCTTAGGCTTCTTTGGGTTTTTTGCAGTAGGGAGCGTCTCTCTTCCGGAACGTCCAGACGAAGGGTCAGTGGGGAACTCTGCTCGGACTCCCGTAGGTGATAATCGGAAATACCGTGTATCAGTTAAAAGGGTTACATACCCCAAACCTTAGGATGGAAGAAAATATATCTATACTGAAGACAGGCAATCCATAGAAAAAGCTCAGTGTCTCGGTAAGGAATCTCACGGAAACAGAATCACCAAACACCAATGAAGTCCCTGGAATAGGCTTGGTTTGCTAGAAACGCATGGACCTACCAATGACCGGAGAAATCCATGCCATAACAACGACTGAAAGGAAATCGCATGAGGAACAAGTGCCAAGAGCTGAAGGAACAAGTATAAGAAGACCATGTGTATGGTAAAGTTGAAAGTTCTTTGTCTAGTATTATGTATAAGGATAAGAAATTAACTGTAAACTGAGAATCGAGGACTTTGATTAAGATAAGACAGGACTGTAGCACATTGATATTAGTTAGAAGAAAGTGAGATACCTCTTGAATGTGTTCAGTTAATATTTATGTTTTAACCACGCTAACAGCCAGAGCGTATATATACATCCAAGTTACCATGGATGCGAAGTGCATATTAAAATTGTAATGCCATTGATATTACATTGATATATATGATGGATATAAAGTACGAGGATGCGTATTTGATCCATAATGGCCTGTAAGGTGGTTAATATTAAGATAATATTAAGATGATCTAATTTGAGTATTAAATTAACTCTTGAAAATTCATATTAATATTGTTGTTTAAGATTACTAGGTTCCTAATCTTGTAAAGGAATGTTTCTTTGATAGTCTTATTTACTGGGGATACATGCGAATTAGTTTATTTAGCATTGAATTGATCCTGATTAAATGTTCTTTGTATTGTATGATAACTAATATGTTTAATAAACCTTTTGCTATCTTTAAATCCAATTGTCTGAGTTTAGAATCCGATGCACCCCTCACAAAAAGTACGAATCCAAGCAGGAGGAAATAAGTTGTAGTTTAGGTCACGATTGCAAACCAATGGTCATTAGTGTACATCTGAAAATTCACTTCTTGATTAAGATTTCCTTTTCATAATCTAATGGTTCTAGGTGGCGCAGCATTAAAATATAAATTTTCCTAGAGCTTTGAGAGAAGCAAGATTTCAGAACCTTTGACACCTTGGATATGGCTCGACCCTGAGGCAATTCCTTTGTGTTTCAGTAGTACCACGTGACACCCTAGGAAAGACTTATTGTAGAATACGTATATTGATAAAAAATTAAGAAAGTGGGATATAGAAATGGATCTGAGAGGAACAACAACAGACTCTGGCAACCTATTCCACTCATTCACCACTCTTCAAAAAAGAAATTTAATTTTAACACTCTTGCTCAGTTTCCAAGGATGGCCCCTAGTTCTTCCACCAGCAGACCTCTTATGAAACATTTCTTCTATGTTAATCTTGTAAGAACCCCTCAGTAATTTGTATGTCTCAATCATATCACCCCTTTTCCGTCAATCAATTTCTGTAATCCATAATCTTCAACCTGTCTTCATTCCACAGACCTGCTGCTATCTTCGTCACTCACCTCTGGATCCTATCCACCTCCTCCTCATCGCCAAGAATCCGAGATTGCCAGATCTGCATGCACTAGTGAAGATGGGGGTCTTATCAAGGCTCATTAAAGAGGAATAATAACCTGTTTGTCTCTGCTTATCAGGGTATTCTTCAGTAACCAAGTAATCCAATGAGCTGCTTTGGCCACTTTTGCAATGTGCCCTCTAAACTTTAACTCTCTTTCCACTAACACCCCCAAATCGCTGGCGTCGACATTTTTCTGTTGTTACAGTTCTATCAATGTGGTATACAGCTGGTAAGCTTTTCACCCCTCATTGCACAATGTTACACTTTGACACATTAAACTAACATCCGTTTTCCTTTGCCCAGACTGCCAGTCTATCCAAATCATCTTGAAAGATTTTATTATCATCTGCATTAATCATCGCTGTACACAATTTTGCATCATCAGCAAATAACTGAACAGTTCCTCTCAGATCCTTTTCTATATCATGAATGTACTAATTAAATAGCAGTGGCCCAAAAACAGAGCTCTGTAACATGCCACTAGTCACAGGCCTTCTTCTGGACTCTACTCATGAATAAACTACTCTCTGTTATGAAACATAATCTGATAGACTCTGATATCTCTCCATCAACCACCTCTTATTTACTTCACTAACTTTATATCCATCCCATTGTGCTGCAATTTATTGATTCAAATTCCATGCAGTATCCTGTCAAAAGCAAAAGCTTTTAACAGGATACTGCATGGAATTCTAATAAGATAATTAAGATTGTATTGATTAAGTTTCATGTTTGTCATTTGTCCTAAGAATGATTACTTAATTTCTTAGGGAAGTACTGTGAGTTTCATAAACTTTATCAACAGAAGGACTTTAAGGAGGCTGCAGCTTTACTTGTAAATCTTTTATCATCTGGTTTAGTCCCAAAATCGTAAGTGCTATTTAACTTTTCTTGCTTATTCAAGAAAATTTACTAATGCCAATAGTAATAAATAGTTGTCACTTGGTATAATAATTTCAGTGTTGCACATATGCAAACCAATGATTTAGATTCCCCTTGTTTCTTAGTTTGATGTTTCCATTTGGTAAAATTATGGAGACAACTACCATGTTGGAGGAATAATAACTTTAATTTAAAATTGGATAAAATAATTATTAGACATTTTTGACTATCATATTAAATTCATCATCAGGTGTACATGTATACATATATTATTATTAGTCATGTGCTGGGGCTAAATTGCTGAGAAGAACTTATGCCAGAGGCTTAGTGAAGTAAAATAGCACTGGAAAATAATTTAAAATACAGTAAGTCCTTGTCTTACATGAATACATAGTGTGGTACTTCAAATTACAACTATAAATAATAAGTTACACCACAACCACAGTAATTAACTTTAATGAAATAAAAGATATCTCATACTGAAACTAACAGTACATCATCAGTGTAGACAAGCAAATCAAAGGCATGGAATACAAAGTACATACAGCTGTCGGTGGTTTACCAATTAAAAACTGTTGCCTCGTGCTAGAAATTAATGTTAATAATTATTACAAATATTATTAAAAACTTTTTTTTTTTGATGGTTCCAAAGATAAGAATCTACCAAACTTTTGCAAGAGAGAGAGACAATCGTTCCAATTCAGATTTCGCTGATATAAAAGAGCTTCGCAACTTTCTTTGAAAAGACGTTCATATTTGCACTTGCATCTACGGAGAAGACCAGCTTTATCCCACTGGATCCCCTTGTGTTTAGTCAATACTATGTTATGCCAGACCAGACTTTTGAGGTTTCACGTATTCGATATAATGTTGATGTTCATTAATTCTCTTTTCTGCAGAATGGCCTGTTTGTCCAAAATATGTTAGATTACATTCACATGGTATCTGGTAAACACTAGCTAATGATAAAGGCCAGTTTGTCTTTTATAGATGGCAACAGGTGAGAATTTTTTGTTGATTGGAAAATATGTGGGAACAAAATGATATTTCTTCAAAATTCTGCAATTGGTTCAGAGATGCCAGCAATATAAGGGATTGGAACCCTGCGGTCTGTTGAAGAATCCTGAGGTGTTGGAACATAGGTGTCATTTATCTGCTGGATTTGATTAGGCTTGTAACCATTACATTTCATTAACATTTTGAAATGTAATAGTGGAAACTTCTTGTTATAAGCTTGAGGGAGAGGAGCACACTTTATGCGCTCTATTAATTAACGACTTGATAACACCATGTCATTATTATCATATTTATTATCTAATGAGCAGACTTTCGATGAATGTCTAAGAATGGTACACTACCAGCCTTTTCTTTTTCCATGGTGATCTGAATGCGTGGGTGAAGGTTATTGATCTGTTGTAGGAAAGTGGTAAGTTCTTCAGAATGAGGCTAAATAGTAAAGACATCATCCACATAACGAAATGAATGAGAGGGTTGGGGATGGATGGATGAGAACAAGATATCTTCTAGATCCGTGTTTCTCAACCTGTGGTCTGCGAAGATGGGACAGGTGGTCTGCAGGCAGACTTAAATTAATTAATTAAATAAATATATATATATTTTACTTATCCAAACAAAACAAATTAAAATTGAATAAGTAAGTAAAAATTATTGAAATAAAATGGATACTTAAAAAAACTAACAAATAGTGTCAGAATGTTCATTCTGTGAACATCTTTTATTACTCATCATTCTGCTGCTACAATAATTTGTATCAGCAGAATGACAAATACTAAAAGAGGGGTGAAGTGAACAACAATATACTTTTATTGCTTCTGCATTCCCTTGCTGTTTTGTCAGATTTGAAGTTAAACATGTGTTATCTACATTTCAACCAAGGCTCAGTATATCTTCAGAAGTGATACTTGGACAAAGTATGTAGTGAGTTACCACCAGTATTTATATATTTTTCGGAAATGTTTTTTAATAATGGAAAAGTGGCTTAGAACTAGGACTTTGAAAAACAAAGCAAATGAAAGGTGATGTGTGACACACGTGTTATAATGGCGAGTAAATCTGAAACTATTAAAGTAGAAGAAACAAGCAGTTCAGAGAAAAAATACAGTAGGAAATATAACATTTCATATTTGGAATTCGGGTTTACTTGGTGTGGAGATGAAAGTGAACAGAAACCTCAATGTGTTTTATTTTATGAAGTGTTGTCGAACAAGGGCATGAAACCTGCGAAACTCCAATGACATTTAGAAACTAAGCATTCTGATGTGAAAAATAAGCCAATTGAATTTTATCAGTGACGCTTAGGGACATTAAATCATGGGAAAGTTATAGTTTCAGCCATGGATAGCAAGGCACTGGAAGCATCCTATCTCTTAAGTATGCGCATAGCGAATACAGGGAAACCTCATTCTATCAGGGAAAATTTACTACTTCCAGCTATAAAAGATGTGGAAAAACTATGTTTGGCAACAAGTTACTAAAAGATGTTCATTTAATTCCTCTTTCAAATGATACTGTCAGTCGCAGAATTAATGATATGGCAGGTGACGTAGAATCTCAGTTAATCGAAAGAGTTAAGAAGGGTCCTTATTATACATTACAAATAGACGAGACTACTGATGTTACAAATGATGCACAGTTAATATGCTACGTAAGACATGCGCATGATAACAACGTTCATGATGATATTCTGTTTGGTAGAACTTTGCCATCCCAAACAACGGGAGAAGAAATATGTCACACTCTCAATAATTACATAATACACAAAGGGATCCAGTGGGGAAAATGTGTGGGCTTCTGTTTGGATGGATCTTGTGCCCTTACAGGCAGGCATAGTGGGGTTGTTTCTATGGTCAAGGAAGTAGTTCCGGATATGAATTAGGTACATTGTTTCATACATAGGGAAGCATTAGCCGCCAAAGGAATGCCACCAGAATTTAAACTGTGCTATACAATGATGTAAAGCTAGTTAATTTTATTGAGGCTCGACTGTTAAATAACAGGTTATTTTTGGTACTCTGTGATGAAATGGGCAGTGAATATATACAACTTTTGCTTCATTCACAGAGTACCAAAAATAACCTGTTATTTAACAGTCAAATACTTTGCCCCTGTTATTTAACAGGGGCAAAGTATTAACAACTTGATGCCTACGACAAAATAAAGGCATTCGAGAAAAAGCTGGTGTTATGGATTAATTATGTAAAAGACAACTTGCACCTTTTCCAAAATTGGAATCCTTTTTAGTGGAAAATGATATTTTTGTTGATTCTGAGTTTCTAGAAAGGGTTTGTGACCACCCCAAAACTCTGAAACAGAATTTTAAACATATTTTCCCAATAACTTTTATCGGAAATTTCTGTTGATTTGCAATCGATTTCAGGATTACAGTCACGAGAAAGACCTTTTGTTATCGAAAAAAGCTTTCAAGTGACAGTGGGCTTAAATTGAGCTTATTAATTGAGCTTTCAAGTGACAGTGGGCTTAAAATGCAATTTCGTGATCTTGGTTTGACTCTATTCTGGATCTCGCTTTCAGTGAGAAGTGAATTTCCCAAATTATCTGAAGAAGCATTGAAAATCGTCATGCGGTTTTCCACAACCTTTCTTCATGCAAAAGGATTTTCGTCACTCTCCTTCAAATAAAAATAAAATACAGAAATTCTCTTAGTGTGTGTGTGTGTGTGCCGATCTTTGACTTAAGTTGACCAATATTGAGCCAGATATCCAGCAACTCTGCAAGGGCCGAGAAGCTCAACCATCTCATTAAAAGTAAGTAGTAATAATTATATTGTTATTTATTTATTTAATAAAAATTATAACTTTGTTCAATGATGATGCACTTTTAATCGTTTACTTCCAATTTAATTAATTATGTTTCCATATGTATTCAAAACGTGCTTTTAGATTTATTATGTTATAAATGGCACAGTTTTTACCAAATGTTGGTAATTCCCACATAGTTTTTTTTTTTAAATTACATAACTTAGTGGTCCATAGAATTGTTTTAGGCATTTTACTGGTCCTTGGGCTTAGAAAGATTGAAAAATGCTGTTCTAGATGGTTCAAAAAATAGTTTGCCAAAGGTAGAGAGAGAGAGAGAGAGGGCTACCCATGGCAGCAGTACCTTCAACTTGGTTATAGATCTTGTTTTTCCAGCTGAAATATCTTGAATGTATAACAAATTCAAAAACTTTGCAATTTCGGGAGGGTAATCATCATAAAGTAAATTGACATTGTCAGTTAACGGAATATCAGTAAAGAGGGAAACAATGTCATTGCTGACTAACAAGTCCAACTCTGGTATCTGAATATCCTTCATTTTTTCAAGAAAATGTGTGGAATTTTTGATGAAGGATCTGGATTGTCCCATATAGGCAGTTGATAAACGTGACAGAAATATAGCAATGCTATAAGTGGGAGAGTCAGTACACTCAACTGCTACCTTGTGAACATAATCGATTATTAATATATGACAGTTAAAGCTCAATTTTGATAGATAAGAGACATTGAAATGGTGGATAGTATAGATCCATTCATATTTTATAGCCAGATGTAGAAAGACTTTAAAAAATTAAAAAATTTACCAGGTAGCTTATGAAGTATTACCTTGGGCATTGGAAGTTGCCTTGGTTTGTACTGCTTAAAAGACACAACTATACCCAGAGCATATGAACTTCTTGGAAATTTCAGAAACTTTAAGTTTCTTTCTGTATTTGGTTATAATATATGGCTAGATCGATAATATCCTCCATTTTACTATAATAGATGTCTTTCCTAGTAACCCAATGCATAACTGATTGTTATTGCCACTTTGTTTGTTTCAGCCTTTTGCATTTCTTGTTAGTGAACCAAGGTAGGTTTTTATTGTAAACAATATATAAACCCTAAATACATCCAAGAAACCTATTTAAAAAATTATGTAAATAAATACATGGAAGCACACAGAAAGTTCAGTGAGTACTCTCCATGATCACAAAGGCATATTAATAGAAGAAATGGGGGGGGGGGGAGTTGATTTGATTGAAGATATGCAACAGCAAATGCAGATAAGTCTAATGCTTATACAAGAGTAAACTCAAGATGTTACTGCATGTTATAAAGCTAATCTCAGATGAGAAAAAAGCTACAAAAGTTTGAACTGTACGTACAGTATTACATATTCATAATGATGTGTAAAACTGTTGTACAAGCGTTCTTACATGTGCTTTTATATTTATGTGCTCAGTAGGATAGTGAATCAACTTTCATTTCTCAAAGTTTCTTTTCATAAACACAACCTGTTATTGCTTTAATTATTTGTCAAACTGAACATACATGTCAAAAATGCATTGTATGTAAGCGTGAGTCAAAGACTTCCCATACTATTTAATTCTTCCAGTATTTTGTCTGAATAATATGCTGTGACTGCGACAAAAATTTGTAACAAACACTCAAGTCAACACAAAAACTTCAAAGTCTCAGTTCTAAACTAGGATCTTGAATAATTAATATCTCCCATAATTTGGGAAATATTAATCTGCATCCATATTTATTCAGATATGCCTATTCTGTGGTCACCTGCAAATTTTTAAAACATTCTTTCTCTTCTGAATATGCTGTATTGGGAATGGATTTTTTTTCTAGTTGATTCTAGAAATAATATCTAATGCATAGTCTTCAAGACCCAATTAATCATAGTCATGATGGCAGATGTATTATTTATGTTCTTCTGTGCAGATGGTGGTTGATCTTCCTCTGTTCATAGTAAGCCAACTTGCAGGAACAGGGAAATCTATATACACCAGGAACTCAAAGAAGAGGGAGTTGTTCCTTAGTAGAATGGATAAAGAATGGTTTCAAGTGGGACTTATGAAAGCTGTGTAGAAGTTGTATTTCTTTAAATTTTGTCTATTTTTTCTGGCTTGCCTCAGACATAGTGGGTTGGTGATATCATTGCTGAAATCTTTCTGAAGAGAAGGTTGTGGGTTGGTTGGAAGGATTGATTATTTCTTCATTCTATAGGAATTAAATACATTCTAAAGCAATTAAATACCCTCTCATGAAAGATGTCTGAATATATGAATATTATTGAATTGTGTCAAATTAAAAAAAAAAAAAAAACACCTAAATATATACAACGTGCCAGTTTTGCTCTACTGTGGGAACAGATTGCTGCTACTCACACTAGTCTTGCTGTTACCATAGGAGCCATCAGTCCATTAGAATTGGAGCTCTGGACCATTCTCTCAGACATTTCAAAAGTCTCTGCTCAGAAAGAATTCTTAAAGATATGAAATACATGCATCAAAAAAGTAGAAGTCTTTTCAGTTCTAAACATCAGCCTCTTCTTATTGTCAAAAAGGTTTAACTTATTGATAACTTATTGTCAAAAAGGTTTAATGAAGCTGCTGTCTTTGCTCTATCTTGGCCACAGTTTTGCACCAAGAAATACTGATAGTAGACCTTATGTTAAACATTGAATGAGAATCCATAACTTTACTCCAGAAATAGCTAACAATGTTGGGCTTGACATTACGAACATTCTTTCTTGAGCTTTGCCTCCCAAAAGAAATCTGTCATCTTGTAAATTCAGTGCTTCAGAAGCTACAAAAAGATAATAGTATAGTTATGACTAGAGTGGATGAGGGTACTGCCACAGTAATCCTTAACACCAGTGAATACAATCAAAAAATGGATATCATTCTTTTTATTTACTCTCCATTAGATTACAATCCCACCAAATCTCAGATTGAAAAATTAAAAAACCTACTCAAAAAGGTACTGTCCTGGCCTCCTGAAATGACAAGAAAACTTCATTCCTATGATTCCCATTCTCATAGATATATGGTTTACCTAAAATCTACAACCCATATCCCTTTCTTCTCTAAGACATAGTAGTGCTACTGGATTCTCCTTGCAATGAATTTTCCAAACAGCCAGCAAATTTCTTACCATCCCCTCACTAGTCATACCACATTTCACCCATCTTAAAACTTCTATGGAAAATCTAATTGACAAATATATTAGTCAGCTTTGTCATCGCCTCACTGTTTGCCAATATCCCCTTGAATGCACCTTAACATTGAATTAAACATTCATACATTCACAATTAACACTTTAAAAATATATATACTCTTTGCCATTCATTCTGGATATTTTTCTTGGAAGAACAAAATTTCTAAACATATATAGAGGGTATTGCTATGGATTTCTCCCCTCTCTGGAAAGACAAAGAAGATAAGTATCAGGAAGATGACAAAATGTTCTGAAGGCTATTGAAAAAACTTACAAATGGAGAGAATACAGAAAAAGAAATCAGAAATGTGAAAGTTGATATGAAAACTGAAGATATGCTAGATTTCGAAATTAACTACGCTGAAAGACTGTTAAACAAAACAAGCGGACAGAAGTACTAGAATATATTCAAGAGGAATACAGTCAGAAGTAAATTATGATACTTTAGGTAGAAAAAGACATCAGAAACTTGAAGTGTGGAAGGGCAGCTGGAGTAGATGATATTCTATCAAAGATGCTCAAATATGAAGATATAAAAGTTTTTCAATGGCTGCATAATTCAGAAGGCCTGGTCAGAGAATCAGATTTCAGATGATTGAGATAGAGGACCCACATTACTTATCTATAAAAAAGTGAAATAAAACAGAATGTGAGAATTGCAGAGGGATTTTCCCGCTGAGTGTTTCTGGTAAGATTTATGCAAGCATACTTGGAAAAATAGTTGAAATAAATTATCGAAAGGAAACTTAGGAAAAAACAAGCTGGTTTGAAGCCAAGTTGACAGGATCAGATTCTCAGTTTAGGACATATAGTTCAGAAATTGTGGGACTATAATGGATCTGTATTTAAGTTTTGTGCATCTAGAAAAGGCATATGACAAGCTGCCCAAAAAAAAAATTTGTTCGATACACTAATATACATGGTGTAAATGGGGCATTATATTGAGCAATATGTAGCCATATGTTTGAGTTGTAAGTCAGCAGTTGGAATTGAGAGAAATACAGTTAGATGATATTAAATCAGATGTTAGAGGAGGACGCACATTATCTTCACTGATCATGTACATCATCATCAAATTCCTGCCATGTACCCTCAAGGGGTGTACAGGATATGACAGTACTACATGAAAAAATTACATCATTACTAACTTCCTATCTACAATTTTCCTCCAAATCAGTCTGTTACTTGTCAAGACTCCAACATTATCAGATCTTATATTTCTATCATCTAAGGCACTTTGTACCGTATCAATCCACCTATATCTTGGTCTTCCTCTGGGTCGTTTTCCTGCCAACCTGGCAGAGAACACTTGTTTTGCTAATCTTTCCTCTCCCATTCTATTTAAGTGACCATACCATCTGAGATTAGCTCTGCTAACGCATTCCTGGATGCTGACAATGTCAAGTTCTTTCCTAATATCCTCATTTTTAATATGATATTGCCATTGATGCCATCTGTTCACGCCTCTAATCTTTCTCAGGACTCTCATATCTGCGGTCTCTAGTCTTTGGTCAAGTGTTTTACTTCTGACCCAGCGCTCAGATCCATAAGTTAAAATTGATTTGAACACAGTCTTGTATACTGCTAATTTAGTGTTCCGACTAATTTCTTTCTTATTCCATATGAATTTATTCAATTGACTTCCCACGATACCAGCTTTGCTGATTCTGTTGTCTATTTCTATATTTAGTTTACCATCTTCAGTAAAAATTGTGCCTAAGTAGCTGAAATGTTTTACTTGTTCCATAGGTTCTCCATTCACAACACAGTTGACATTTTCAATGATTCTGCCTATTTTCATTGTCTTTGTCTTTTTATTGCTGACCTTCATACCATATCTATTACAACACCTATTCAATTTAGTCAGAGAATCTTGCAGACTTGTAGCGGATTTATTTAGAAGTATAACATCATCCGCATAAAGCAAAGAGCTGACATTAACATCTCCAATTTTGATATCAGGTTTAATACCACATTCCTTCATAATGTGATCCATATAGATAATGAATAACGGAGGGGATAATGTACATCCTTGTCTCACACCAGATTTAACATTAAACCATCTTCCTGTACTTCCTTCAATTCTAACTGCTGACTCACAACTCAAATAAAGACTAAGTATTGCTTGATATAATGCCCCATTGACACCATAAAACTGCAGCGTATTGAATAGCTTCTCTCTTGGCACCTTGTCATATGCCTTTTCCAAATCGACAAAACTTAAATACAGATCTTTGTTATATTCCCATGCTTTCTCGACTATTTGTCGTAAAGTTAAGATCTGATCCTGACAGCCTCTATTTGGCCTGAATCCAGCTTGTTCTTCACCAAGCTTTTCTTCCACAATTCTTCTCAACCGTTTCTCAAGTATACTTGCATAGATCTTGACAGGAACACTCAGTAGGGAAATACCTCTGTAATTCTCACATTCAGTTTTATTTCCCTTTTTATATATGGGTACTATGAGAGCTCTACTCCAATCATCGGGAATTCGTTCCTCTGTCCAGGCTTTCTGAACTATGCAGTGCAGCCACTGTAAGACTCTTATACCACCATACTTCAGCATTTCTGGTCGAATATCATCTGCTCCTGCTGCCTTTCCACATTTCAAGCTTTTGATGGCTTTTTCTACTTCAAGTATGGATATGTATTCCTGACTGCATGCCTGGTCAGTGTTTTTTATCACTGTGCTGTCATCACTGCTTGTTTCATTTAGCAGTTTTTCAAAGTAATTACTCTATACTTCAAGGATATCTTTTTCTCCTGTTTTCATTTCACCTTTATCATCTCTAATTCCTTTTACAGCACTCTTTCCTCCATTCCTAAGCTTCTTCAACAACCTCCAGAATATTTTACCACCTTCTTGATATTTATTTTCTATATTCTTGCCAATGTCCTCCCATGACTTTTGTTTAGCTAGTTTTACACACTGTTTAGCTTTCTTACATTTGTCTCTGTATTCTGTAAGAGTAAAAGCTGACTTATTTGCCAGGAACTTTTGATATGCTTTCTTCTTTTCCTTCACTGCCTCTTTAACTTCCTGTGTCCACCAGGGAGTTCTGATTTTTTTATCTTTGCACACAACCTCACCACATGCCTCTCTGGCAGAATCAATCAATGTTTCCTTCAGAGTTTGCCACTGAATCTCCAAGGTTTGATTCCTGTTCTCAAACTCTTTCATTTTCTTTTCAATAATATTTCTGTATTTTAGTCTACAGTTTACATCTGAGAGCTGCTCAACTTTTATTCGCTTTAAAACTTTCTTACATGTTATTCTTTTCAATATGAAATTCAATTTTATCCTGCTCAAGACTAAATAGTGATCACTTCCAATTTCAAATCCTCTGTACACTCTGGTGTCCTGCACCAGGGAGAAAACATCACTATCAACAATAACATAGTCAATGAGACTTTTCTTATTCCTAGCCTCTTCTCTCCATGTGAATTTGTGCACATTTTTATGTTGGAACATGGTGTTAGTAATAACCAGTCCATGTCCTGAGCAGAAATCCAACAGATATTTGCCATTATTATTAGCTTTGCTCTTTTCTCCAATTCCCAAAATATTTTTGTATGTCTCACAATCATTTCCTACTCTGCTATTTAGATCCCCAACAAGGACCAACTTTTCCTTTTTCATTGTGTCAGTTGCTTTTTCTAAAGCCTCAAAAAAGTCCTCCACTTCTACCTTAGTAGAATCTTCTGTGGGACCATAGGCACAAATAAGTCTCATTGTCCAGTTCCCCATTCTCATATTTGCCCACATTACTCTACTTGAGACTGACTGCCATTCAAGAAGATTAGCCTCGTATTTTGTGTTGAATACTGTGGCTACTCCTTCTTTTCCTTGATTGTTATTGCCTGAATATAACATTTTGTATTTATTGCTCAGAAAGATCTCACCAGTTTTGGTCTTTTTTGTTTCAGTCACCCCTATTATGTCGATCTGGTACTTCTCTAATTCCTCAGCTAGCTCCATTTCTTTGCCATTCAGGCTTCTTACGTTGATAGTACCGATCTTTAACTCTGGTGATGTTGAGTTGGGGTTTGTTTTCAGATTTGTTCCAGTAGCTGACTTTTCGCTGTTCGCCCTGGTTCCCTGGCGAAAACAACGGGGGCCTTGTTTAACCGGGCGACGCCCCAGCCGGCATGAAATTTTGTCATGTTGTACCATCATTTTTTATTTTGGTTTAACCAATAAGAATACAATTTGGTCGGCTAAATCCCAAATTGCCAGCCCATCCTCGTTCGTTCAGTATCAAAGTAGATACCCAACAGGGTGCACCACGAGAAGGTGAGGATTGGACATTAGGTCAGAAGCCCTGGTCGGTTCTCCGCGTTCCTTTAAAGGCTATGTGGAGGTCTCCTATCAGTTATACAGCTTTGACCCTTAAGCACTCCTTGACCCTTAAGCACCCCTGATCATGTACATGGGTCACATTATGAATGAAAGCATCAGACCTGGATATCAACATTCATCCATCTGTTCACTGGACATCAATAGATTCTGCATGGTCACTCAAATGCTCGGTGATATCCCACACCAGTCCTAGCCAGGTGGTCCTGTTGTATGGTTTTCTGGAGGCTTCGACTCTCGAAGATCAGCCACTCCAGACACACCATTCATTCATCCATCTCATTGACGGTCTGCCCCATCCTTTTTCTTCAAGAACTCGACTTTCTATTACTGTTTTGAGAAGTCCTCCTTCCATCCTTTCAATGTGTCTGAAGTATTTCAACTTTCTTTTGTATCCTTAAAAGCCTGAAAGTTCTGCCGATCCTTTCTAGCACCCATCTGTTTGTCTGCCTTTCAGTATATGATGTCCTCAACAGCCTTCTGTAACACCACTTCAAAACCAGCTGTCCTTTTCCTCTCAGACTTTTTAGGTTCCAAGTCTCATCTATAAGTCGCTGTCGGGGCAAAAAAACAGCTGAATCCAAAATCCTTACCTTTGTTCCTGTGGAGATAGATTCTTCCTTCCAGATTTTAGACAAGTCCCTTACTCTTGTTTTATCCATTTCTAATCTTCTGAACAGTAATTCTTCACATTAATAATGGATCCCAGGTACTTAAACTTGCTGACTTCCTCAATTCTATTTCCATTAAGGTACACTTGTTTCTTAGTAGATTCCTTGTCTGTATTTCCTTTGAAAACTATAATCTTTGTCTTGCTAGGATTGAGCTGAAGTCCTCTGTTCTGACCAATTTCGTTAACTTTGTCAAGCATTTGTCCTAGTTCTTCATTGTCATTTGACTGTTGATGAAAAAGCTTTAGATTAGTCTATGAAACACATTATCATTCATATCTCCCTTCTTATGTAGTGGTATGAAAACTGACTTCTGGTCTCTAGAGAAATTCAACATCCTTGCCTGTCCTTTCCTACCTGAATCCAATCAGTTAATCTAATACTTTTTCTTGCCATGGCTTCTTGCTTATTGTACAAGTTAGGTTTCAACCTGATGATGTGTTGAGGGAAATCTATTAGTTTCATTACGTCCCACAGTTTCACATGCTGAACACAGTCAAAAGCTTTAGAAGTAGTCTATGAAACACATTACAATTCATATCTCCTTTATGTAGTGGTGTGAAAACTGACTACTTCCACTTGCTAGGCTGTGATCCTGTCTCTCATATCCTTATAATCAGTTTATGAAACACTCTTATCCTTTCATCCCCTGTAGCATTAATTAACCCTGCTGGGATTCCATCTGCACCTCCGGGACCTTATTACTGTTAAGCTGTTTAACGGCTTTTTCAACCTCATGCATAAGTGGAGAAGGTTCCAAATCGAAATTTTCCTGGTGAGAAGGCACCTCCAAATTTTCATTATCCTGTCTGCCACATAGTTCCTCACAGTATTCTTTCCATCTGTTTTGGATTTCCAGTTCTTTTGTTAGTACTGCTCCATTCCTGTCTTTGATGACATTCAATTTGGACTTAAACTTGTGCTTTAGTTCACAAACTAAATGAAACATGCTTTTATAATTATGCCTCCTCATCTGGAACTCTTCATAATACAAATACCAATAAATCTTCAGATTTATTAGTATAAAAATTTTCCTTGTCCTGTCTGATGGCATTTCTGGCTTCTCTATATAATCTCATATTCTTCAGTCCCTACGTCTCTTTATTTCTCCAACTGTGTTATTTCTGTTATACCCTGATAAGCTTAGAATATCATGATTCTACTTATCATTGTATAACAGAGTATAAACTATATACAATGCTTACTGAAAATACTTGTTATCTAGGTAATAGTAATGTGTACTTTAATATCAAGTGTATTAACAAGAAAAAGAAAAGAAGAAATTGTAAAATATTTAAAGGAAGTGTTATGTATCAGTGTAAAAGGAAAAACTTGTTTACTTTACGAAAAGGAAAGAATATTTAAGAAAGTATGCTAACTTTATAAGTGATAGTTGTGCTTAAAATTTGGTCAAATTGTTTTATTATTTATAATACAACATAAATAAAAACAATCATTTTTATTCTCTTGGAGTATACGTAAGCATAGAATTTATTTTATATAAATTCTATGTTTACGTATACTCCAAGAGAATAAAGGGGGAAAAGCAAACCATTATCCCATACTGTCCTGTCCTGTGCTGGCGAGAGCAAGTAGCAGGAGAATCGGACGCTGTGACGTCACAAGCATGTTCGTGCCTCGGGTGAACGGCCAAGTTTACGGTAGCAGCTGATAGGAGAGTGGTATAAAAGGGTTGGAATCCCCCCCCCCCCCGAGGTCTTCTGGTCTTAGTCCTGTGTTCCTGAGTTGTGCCCTTGAGATCCTCGTGGATGTCCCAGGTTTTTTACCTCGTGGTCAGCCGCGTATCTAGGTGCCAATTCCATCACTAGCATGCGGAAGGAACGATTGTTGGCGAAGATTCTGATTCCAAACTTCTACCAAATAGTAGCAGGTTATACAGCATGAAGTGCTAAGAAATTAGAGGTCCATAAAGAAGATCGCGTTGGCATATCGTCGATCAGAGGGAAAGAAAACAAAGCATATAGATAAGTAAAATTTTGTTCTCTGATTTGTGTGTGAAAGCGGAATCTAAGAATTGTAAAAGAATTAATCAGCGAAGAACTCTAAGAATAGTTAAAAATAAGGGCTGTAGGAAAGTGATCGATTTGATTTAAAGAAAGTATTAAATGAATAGGCACTGTGTGGTTGAAAATTGTTAAACTTGTCCAAGAATATTATAATAAAAATTTGATCTTAGGAGTGAATGCTTAAAGAAAAAAAATTGTTAATTCTAAAATTAGTAGTGTATAAAGGATATTTTGTATGGAATAACTAAGGTTAATTGAATGGTGCCTGTATGATCCTTTGTGACTAAGAGTGTATGATTTTCCCATAGCACATGTATGAATTAAGAGCTTAATCTCACATCGAATTATTGTAACAAAGAACCCAGAGGCAATTATTATGAGGACTTCAGGACAAAGGGAAACAAAGTGTGTTGAATATTATGAGTAATCCGATGAAATGTGTATTAGATTAATGTCTGCTTATAAAAGGAATTATAAGATTGTGTCTAGAGTGAGGATATAAAGTTAGGGATTGTTTAATTAAGGTTCATAGTGTTAAATAGTTGTATCAGGAGAGATATATAAGGCTTATTGAAACTTGGTGTGAATTTCATTTGAGTGACTTAATACTGTTAGACTTGATTTAATTCTTAACCCTTATTGGATGAAAAACTTTCTTTGTGTAAATAGTATTGTATGTGTTATGTTAAATAAATGTTTGCTATTCTTTAACTAAATCCTGTGTCTGTATGGAATTTAATGCACCACCTGTGAAATAATACAGATCTAAGTGGGGAACTCATTCAGTGTAAATTTTCGGTCACGATTGCAATTATTTGTGATACTTTGGCGAGGCTCTCTACCAACCTCTTGATTAATATTTCAATTAATCGAAGGATCCTAAGTGGCTCAGTAAAAAAATAATATTCTTAGGCTTAACGAGAGGTTGGTTAGGAAGAATCATCCACATAGGTTTTGGCTCGACCCTCGGGCTATTCCTTTGTGAACCAGAGATATCACGTGTCACACATAAGAGATCCCTTTGAGGTATACAAACTAACATATATGAAAATAAGGGGACATAACATTTCGATGAGATCCCATGTTGAATCATGGGTCTCTTGATCTTCTAATTGGGCTGAGATACTTCTTGGCTGTATACTATATTATAACCTTGACTCCTTCCCAAAGCATCTCAAGTGAGTTCTCCTTAGTAGCCTCCAATAGATCCTTCATAGCTCAGTTGGTATAGACGAATCCCTTTAGTTGGAAAGACCTGGGTTCGATTCCCATCCATGACATGAGGAACCTTTATCTGGTCTTTTTGACTAAAGATAAGTTAGCTGGTCTCATATGAAGGTAGAGCATTTTTCATCCCTCAGAACAGGAAAAACCAGCCCCTTGAATGCACACAGATCTACAGTCAAAATACATACTTAATCCCTCATTAGAAGCTCAACCCATCCTAAGGGACTGGAGAAGAAAGAGTGGAACCCCCATACAAAATAAATAGTGATCTCCAATCATCAAATTGAGTTGATGTACCTTGTGTGAAGTGGGATGTACCTGACTTAGAAGGTTTTGGAGTCTTAGTCTTACTTTGGCTCTTACTAGGTGATGGCCTGTACCACAGTCTGCTCCAGGACAAGTATGCTCATCAGAGATGTTTGTCTTTCACTGTTGGAGAGCCAGGAGATGTAATCAATCTGGTGCCTTGGACCTATCATTGTTAGATGTCCAAGTATAACGCCTTCATTGGTGTTTCTGGAAGTAGGTTCAGTAATAACTAATCTGTTCTCATGGGCACTTTCACTGGGTGAATGTAATGGGTGTTACATTCACCCAGACCAAACATACCACACTCGGACGTAACTTACATACTTTTCCCACTTTTGCACTTAAGGTCTCTTAAAATGTGAAGTACATCTCTCCTTGGAAGGCAGTCCAAATCAGTCTGTAGGTTTTTATAGAATTCCTCACTCTCTTCATCGGGCCTATCTTTGTGGGGGTGCATAAACTACCACAATTGATACATTGATAGGATGAGCATTAAGGGGATTGTAACCAAGAAGGGCTCTTGCATGAACTGTCTTTAGTATCACAGTTACTCTATGATGCTTTGAATCACCTACTAAATAACACCTGGCTTACCATCCTCTCTTTTGAAGTGACCTTCAAAAAGAGGATGGTAAAGATCCAAACTATCCACACAGTCTATGATACCTCTTCATTCTATCATCTGGGCTCTGCAATTCCCGTGATGTCAATTTTATACTTCACCATCTCTTTACAGACAAAGAGTACCCATCTGTAGACCCTGTACATGCCATATGCCTAGCAAAAAGGTCCCCCTCTAAGATTAATCCCCATGCCCTCTATTCCTCATTCATAATATCACTGACTTTTGTTGGAGGCTGTAATATATACTTCTCTAACAGGACCCTCTGCCTAATCCCTAAACTTAGCTCTGATTATTCTAGGTGACAACTGATGCAGCATGAGATGTATTATGAGGCACAATGATATTAGCATTTTAGAGTAAAGTCACTGAAAAAAAAAAAAAAAGTGGTAGGATTGCAGAAGCCCTTTCCACATAACTGGGGATTTTGGTCCCAATTCATCCCACGTTGGCCAGTGGATTGGGGTTTCAGTCTATTAGGTGAGACATATATGTAGGAGAGAAGGTAGACTCCCACTGCATAGGATGAAATGAAATAGCAAAATAGGAAATATTCACCCTTAGCCCTTAAAAACTCTAATAGCATTAGGAGGGAAAGCAAGAAGAAAACAAAGAAGGAGAAATGACCAGTATACAGATAATATCAGAGATGTACACCCTCTGTCCAAAAAGAAACCGAACTTTTCAAAAATAGAAGGAACTAGTGGCACAACCTGTTGTATCTTTTTGTTGTCGAAAGCGGCAACCTTCATTAGTGTTGTGTCAACTGATTATGACATTTGTTTCATTGGAAGCCAAGTTATAGTGCCAAGAGTGACAGTGTGTTTTGACGAACAGTCGTAAAATGAGTTTCAAACAGAAAGCTGGGATTGACTTTTGTGTTAAACTTGGTAAAAGTTTTACCGAAACTCTTCAAATGCTTCAAAAAGCATATGGTGCTGAATACTTATTCCATACTCGAGTTTACAAGTGGTTTAAGCGATTTCAAAGTGGTCATGAGACGCTTGGGGACGACGAAAAGCCAGCCCGTCCAGAAACTGGACTGAGTAAAGTTAACATCCAAAAAGTGTGTGATTTCATCAAAGAAAACCCGAAATCGTCCGTGAGATTGATTGAAGATGAATTGGGGATGCCAAAATCAGCTGTGCACAACATTTTGACCGAGAGTTGAGCCTTCGTAAATTGAATTTGCGATTTGCTCCCCACAAGTTGACCAACAACCAAAAAATTTATCGAATTGAACACTGCAAATCTCATTAAAAACCTCTCGTAAGGACTCGAACTTCCTTCAAACAATCACTACTGACGAAACTTGGTGTTTTGAATATGAGCCCAAAACAAAGCACTAGAGTGCTGAGTGGAGACCACCAGAAAAGGGGCATCCAAAAAAAAGTCGCTTGGAGAAGTCAAAAGTAAAGACAATGCTGATTTGTTTCTATTTTTCCAAGGGCATTATCCACAAAGAATTCCTTCCGCCTGGCCAAACAGTCAATGGTGAGTTTTATCTCGAAGTTTTGAAGCGATTGATAGCGAGAATTTGTCCCATATGCCATGAATATCATGATGCAGGCAGCTGGTCACTTTTTCACGATAATGCACCATCGCATCGTTCAAACTGTGAGACAGTTTTTGAGAAAAACCAAGTTTGTGTTTTGGATCTCTTGCCATGTTCACCTGATTTAGCACCCTGTGACTTCTTTCTCTTCCGACTTCATTTGCCGATGAAAGCAAAGCGATACAACACCATTGAAATCGTTCAAGTGGCAGTAACCATGACCCTCAACAGGTAACCCAAAAACCTATATAAAAAACTCATTTAACGAATTAATCGACCATGCCAAACGCTGTAAAGTTGAGGGAGAGTATATTGATTGAAATAAATGATTTGAATAATTATAATAGGCCTGTGCTTTATTTTCTATCAAAAGTTCGGTTTCTTTTTGGACAGGGGGTGTATATTACATGAAGTAAGGCATGGTCCAGCATCAGGGACCCTGAGTTTGCCATCCCCGTACTCGAGGGGATATCAATATCAGAAATGTTAATTCCAATTCCATCCACTTTATACAGATGATGTGATAGCTCTAAAAAAATCGAATACAAGTTTACAGGATTCACGAACTAAATTGAATAGCAACTGTACCAAAATATGGTATGAAAATCAACAATAAAAAAAATAAAAATAAAAAAACTATAGAAATAGGCAGGAATGTTGAAAATATCATCTACATTCTGAATGGAGAACCTTTAGAACAGTTAAAGCATTTCAGGTATTTAGACACAATTTTTATAGATGATGGGAAATTAAATATAAAAATAGATGAGAGAAGTAGTAAAGTCATATTGTATTAACCACATCGCTGTCAACATGGATAAAATACATCACTCCTCTACACTTCGTATCCATCATATATTTCAATATAATATCAGTGGTATTACAATTTTAATATGCACTTCGCATCCATGGTAACCTGTACGTATATATACGTCTTGGGTGGTTATGTCAACTGGATAAATTTATATGGAATAAGAGAGAAAATAATCAAAAAGCTAAAGTAGCTGTGTAAAAGACACTTTAACCTATGAATCTGAGAGCTGTGTATTATCATCATTATTATTGTACGGTCACCTCTATGAAGTCCAAAGAATTATCGCAATAGACCCAAACTATCTATACATCTATCATACCACTCCCATTAACATTAATGGGTTCAATGTTAATTAATATTAACATTGAATCCATTAACAGAACCAAGCACTCACACTGGCAGCCCATTCAACTCATTCACAACTCTCCAAACAAAAAATCTAGTCCTCACACCCCGATTAACACACCTTAATTCAAATTCCAGGATAGCCTCTTATTCTTGCCCTCTAGCCACGTGCTGAAACATTTTCCCCTCATCAGTGCTATAAAATTCTTTAAGTAACTTAAATCATCATCATCATGTGTATCAAGGATTTAGGCCTGGCATGTCCTGTTCCGGCCTTAGAAGTCATCGTTTAAGAGGACGTCCTGGTTTTCTTGTTCCTAATGTCTTGTACTTTAAGACTTGTTTTGGTAATCTTTCTGTTTTCATTCTTTGAAAGTGTTCCATCCATTTACGTTTATATTTTTTAATTTTTTCTATTGCTGGTTCTTGGTTTAATTCTTTTATAATTTCTTCGTTTGTTTTGTGATCAAATAGGGTATACTTTGCAGTTTTTCTCATAAACTTCATTTCTGCTGTTATTAATCCAGATTTCGCTCCCATACATTAAAACTGGTAGGGCTAATGTATTAATGCAGTAACTTAAATGTTTCTATCATATCCTCTCTTTTTCCGTTATCAACCAACTTCTGCAGTCCACACACACCTTCAATCTGTCCTCATGGAGAGCATTCCACAGAAACTCACCATCTTAGTTGCTTGCCTCTGAATCTTCTCTACTGCTTTCTGATCCCCAATGGATGAGACATAAGCACAGTAATACAAATGTGGATGTATCAAAGCCTTATAAAGAGGAATAACAACTTCCTTATCTCTACTTGTTAATGTGTTCTTCACTAGCCAAGTAATCTTATGGGCAAAAGTAGCTGTGTTATGGGCAATATGTCCTCTAAACATTAACTCTCTCTCTACCACCACCCCTAAATCTCTACCTTCATCTATTTCCTAGAGTACAGTGCTATCAATGTGATACATGGCTTGCAATCTATTTATCCTAAAATGCATAATTTTACATTTCACAACATTAAACTGACACTCATTATCTTTTGCCCAAACTGACAACCTATTTAAATCATCCTGCAAGCTCTTCACATCATCTTGATTAACTATTACTCTTCCTAATTTCGCATCATCAGCAAACAATTGAATATTTCCTTTCAGGTTATTTCTTATATCATTTAGATACAAATTAAACAGCAATTGTCCCAGCACTGAACTTTGAAGCACACCACTAGTCACCTGTTTTTGCTTGGATTGTGCCTCTCCATATACCACTTTTTGATATCTGTCCTGCAGCTACCCTTTTATCCATTAACCAGTGCCATATCCATCCCCATTTGTTCTAATTTGCGTAGCAGAGTTCCTTGTTGTGTTCTGTCAAATGCCTTTGCAAAATCATCGTGTAACCGTTTCCTTTATCCAACTCATCTGCTACTATATTATAAAAAGTTAGTAAATTACTAAGGCATGACAGAATCCTTCATGGAGCCATGTTGACCCTCATACAGTATCATATTTTTATCTACCTATTTTTGAATTCTCTCTTTCTTACCAATCTTTCTGGTACCTTTGCCAGCATGATCATTGTGTAGCCATTTCCTTTATCCAACTGTTGGTAAATTACTAAGACATAACTGATCCTCCACCCATTCTAAAATTCTCTTTGATCTAATTTCTCCAGTACTTTTATCACCATGCTTGAGATACTGATTGGTCTATAATTTGCTACTGCAGTCTTAGAACCTCCCTTATGCAATGGAATTATTTCACTCCCTTGGAACTCTATCAGAGCTGAGACTAAAAGAGCTTAGTTGAAGGCAATGCCATTCCCCTGCACATTTTTGCAAAACTGGAGCTGATATCCCATATAACCCCATAGCTGTATTTACATTGAGATTCTGCAATATCCTAAGATCCAATTCATTCACCTCTGTTCCCATATAAGTCTCTGCCACATATGTCTCTGCATTAATCTCTATTTGATGATAGACCCTTACAAAGTGGTCAATGAGTAACTCAACTATTTTATCTTCATCACTTCATGACCATAATCACTCATTAAGTTTAATCTTCCATAGTCATTCTTCCTCTCACTTTCCACATAACAAAAGAACTCTTTGGGATTCCTTTGGCCTGCTATATCATCACTATATAAATCCTTCTCTCTTTCAAACACAGATCCACAAATCCTACATCATTCCTTCTGCACAACCTATGTAATGATTAATTGCTACCACTGTTCACCTCCTTAGGTTGCCTCTATCATAGTTTGCCAGGAGACTTACAATCATCGCCTTCTCTCTCTTTGGTTTTGCTTCTCCTAACAACTCCTTTACATTTTCCCTTATAGAATACTTCTCGCCTCTCACATTTGTGCCAGCTAAAAGCAGAAATCATCAGTATGGAAATAAAAACTTGATTAAACACTGGAGATCATAGGTATGAGAGTTCTGAGAAAGATTGGAAGAGCAATGTGTACAGAAGGTACCAATGGCAGAATCATATTAAAATTGAATGATATTTGTGCCATCTATTTACTTCAATCTTCTTGAAACAAGACTAATCTCAAATGGTATGGTCCCTTAAACAGAATGGGAGATCCTGCCATCCTGGCAGGAAATAGATCCCCAAAGGAGACCAAGATCTCTGTGGATTGATATAGTAGGAAGTGTATTAGTAGACCAAGATATAAGATCTGACAGATAACATTCAGATTTGAGGTGATCTGGTGAAAAGACATACTGTTATGAAGCTCCTGAAAGATTGCTCTTTTTTTTTATTTATTGGGTGTTTTTTAAGATTAATTGGTGTATTGTTAGTATATTATTGTAGTTTTTAGAGTATTTAAGTACATAATTGTAGAAATATTGTTTGTTTTTAAGAGTCTTAAGAATGGTGCCAAAAACTTGCCACAAGGCAATGTCTAAAGTAGGTTAAAGTTGTTAATGCTGAGGAGAACTTTTATCCTGATGAGCAGAAACGTTGCTGCACTGCTGATGATGATGATGATTTAATTGAGGATAATCTGACATTAGAATCATCCCGATTAAAGGAAATTATTAGAAAATTGGAAAAAGTGGAAAAACGTTTAATGAAACTTAGACAAGATAACAGAAAGGATCAGAACAAGAAAAGGCAAGAAAGCACTGAAGTTGGTAATAGTAATAACAATAACAACAAGTAAGTCAATTAAAATCTAAGAAAAAAAAGTGGTATGATATGGTGATTTAATCAAAATTTGCACTTACCAAAAGAGTCATTACATTTAGCTTCCTGGGAGAGAAAATTAAAGAGATTACAAACATAATAGAAAAACAGAAAAGTAAAAGAGATGGTAGTTCTTTGTGGGAACTAATAATTTAAGGGGAAACAAATATAGTATGAGAGAGGATATAGAAGGTCTGTTGGAAGAAGCAAGAAAGAAATGTAAGAGAGTACAAATTTTACATTTGCTACCCAGATACGACAGTACCGAGTTATGAAGGAAGGCAATGATAGCAAATGATCCAATATGCAGGCTATCTAAACAAATGATGTAAGTTTTTAGATAGGTGTGGAGAGCATTTGATTGCAGAAAAGACTTGGATCTGAGGGGCAGCCTGCACTTGAAAGTATTTGGCATCAGCAGCCTTGAAAAATTACTCATTAGGATGAAACCTAATGCAAACAGTCAGGAAAACTAGATCATTATGAGAGGAATGAGGAAAATGTGTGTGAAAGTTCTGTTGTGGTATGCAAATGTGATAAAGATATAAATGGCTGTGAACATGGTCATGCATGATGCAAAGGGGAAATATATGCTTTAGGTTCGGTTCATTTGAGTGTGTCTTGGGAGGGGGGGGGGGTCTACAGCAATGCCAAACAGGTTACATATCTAATAAGAAAAGATCAGATGGGAATTTATGTCTATAGAAAAATGCTAGGAACAGAGGGATTGAGTTTTTTTGCTTTATTGAACAATTTTATGGCATAAAATTGTTGACATTGGTGAAACCTAGCTATCAGAATGAAATGTTGTTACTGGGATTGAGGGTAAATGGTATAGAATTTTTAGGAATGACAGAAAATTGTTATTATTATTATACAGGCATCTCCATGGAGTCCAAAGACACATTGCAGGATACCAAATCTATCATACCTCTCGTTGAACCTATTAACTGATAAAGCACTCACAACTCAACTCACTCTAGCAACCCATTCCACTCATTCACAACTCATCAAAGCCCTCCCCCCATAAAACACACCTTTCTTCAACTTCTAGGGGAAGACCCCTTGTTTTGGCCCCCTCTAGCCAAGTGCTAAAACATTTCCCATGCATCTATCCTATAAAACTCTTTAAGCAACTTAAATGATTCTATCGTATCATCTCTTTTTTTTCTATCAGCCAAATTCTGCAATCCTCACACACATTCAGTCTCATAGGGAATGTTCCCTCTCCTCATAGGGAACATTCCACAGGCCACTCACCATCTTGGTCACTCGCCTCTCCATCACATCTGCATCCCCAAGAAACCCAGTGGACGAGACTTCAGCACAGTAATCCAGATGTAGGCATATCAAAGCCTGATAAAGTGGAATAACAACTTCTTTATCTCTACCTGTTAATGTGTTCTTCAATACCCAAGTAATCTTATGGGCAATCTTAAAAATATGTCCTCTAAACATTAACTCTCTGTCTACCACCCATCCCTAAATCTCTAGCTTCATCTGTTTCCTGGAGTACAGTGCCATTAATGTGACACATGGCTTGACATCTATTTATCCCAAAATGCATAATTTTACATTTCTAAACATTAAACTGACACTTATTATCTTTTGCCCAAACTGACAACCTGTTTAAATCGTCCTGCAAGCTCTTCACATTATCTTGATTAACTATTACTCTTCCTAATTTCACATCATCAGCAAACAACTGAATTACTTCCTATATCATTTAGATACAATTTAAACCGTAGTGGTCCCAGCACTACTGTTTAATTTGTGTGAACTTTGCAGCACACCACTAGTCACCTGTTTTTGCTTTGATTTTGCTTCTCCATATACCATTTTTTGATATCTGTCTGGCAGCTACCTTTTTTTTTATCCACTTAATCTGTGTCATATCCATCCCCATTTGTTCTAATTTGCGTAACAGAGTTCCATGTTGTGTTCTGTCAAATGCCTTTGCAAAATCATCGTGTAATAACCATTTCCTTTATCCAACTCATCTGCTACTGTATTATAAAAAGTTAGTAAATTACTAGGGCATGACAGACCCTTCATGGAGCCATGATGGCCCTCGTGCAGTATCATATTTTTTATCTACCCATTTATGAATTCTCTCTTTTTTACCAATCTTTCTGGTACCTTTACCACTACACTTGAGATAGTAATTGGTCTCTAATTTGTTATTGCAGTCTTGAACCTCCCTTATACAAAGCAATTACTTTGTCCTCTTTCCACTCCCTTGAAATTCTTCTGGGGTGCTTAAGAGTCAAAGCTATATAACTTAGAGGAGATCTCCACATTACCTTTAAAGGAATGCAGAGAACCGATCAGGGCTTCTGACCTAATGTCCAATTCTCACCTTTTCATGGTGCACCCTGTTAGGTATCTTCCTGGATACTGAACAAATGAGGATGGACTGGCAATTTGGGATTTAGCCAACCAAATTGTATTCTTACCGGCTTAAACCAAAATAAAAAATGATGGTACAACTTGACAAAATTTCATGCCGGCAGGGGCATCGCTCGGTTGAACAAGGCCACCGTTGTTTTCGCCAGTGAACCAGGGCAAACAGCGAAAAGTCAGCTACTGCAACAGATCCTAAAATGAATCCCAACTCAACATCACCAGAGTTCAAGATCGGTACTATCAACATAAGAAGCCTGAATGGCAAAGAAATGGAGCTAGCTGAGGAATTAAATAAGTACCAGATCGACATAATGGGGTGAATGAAACAAAAAAGACAAAAACTGGTGAGATCTTTCTGAGCAATAAATACAAAATGTTATATTCAGACAATGACAATCAAGGAAAAGAAGGAGTAGCCATAGTATTCAACACAAAATACGAGGCTAATCTTCTTGAATGGCAGGCAGTCTCAAGTAGAGTGATGTGGGCAAATATCAGAATGGGGAACTGGACAATGAGACTTATTTGTGCATATGGCCCCACAGAAGGTCTAATAATGTAGAAGTGGAGGAATTTTTTGAGGCTTTAGAGAAAGCAACTGACACAATGAAAAAGGAAAAGTTGGTTCTTGTTGGGGATCTAAATAGCAGAGTAGGAAATGATTGTTAGATATACAAAAATATATTGGGAAAATTTGGAGAAAAGAGCAAAACTAATAATAATGCCAAATACCTATTGGATTTCTGCTCAGGACATGGACTTGTTATTACTAACACAATGTTCCTACATAAAAATGTGCAGAAATTCACATGGAGAGAAGAGACAAGGAATAAGAAAAGTCTCATTGACTATGTTATTGTTGGCACAGTTTTTAGTGCAGATGGTAAATTATTATTATTATTATTATTACATGACACCTGCAGGGAGTCCAAAGACTCATTGAGGGAGGGCACCTATTAAATTAAATATGGAAATAGACAACAGAATCAACAAAGCTGATATGGTAGGAAGTCAACTGAATAAATTTGTGGAATAAGAGAGAAATTAGCCAAAACACTAAATTAGCTGTATAAGGACAGTATTCAGGCCAATTTTAACTTGTGGATCTTAGAGCTGGGTCAGAAGTAAAACACTTGACCAAAGACTAGAGACCGCAGATATGAGAGTCCTGAGAAAAATTAGAGGCACGGATGGCTTCAATGGCAATATCATATTAAAAATGAGGATATTATGAAAGATCTTGAGATTGTTAGCATCCACGAATGTGTTAGCAGAGCTAATCTCAGGTGGTATTGTCACTTAAACTGAATTGAAGAGGAAAGATTAACAAAAGAAGTGTTCTTTGCGTTAGCAGGAAAAAGGCCTGAGGAAGATGAAGATATAGATGGATTGATGCAGTAAAAAGTGCCTTAGAAGATAGAAATATATGATCTGATAATGTTGGAGTCTTGACAGGTAACAGACTGATTTGTAAGAAAATTGTAGATAGGAAGTTAGTAACAATGCAATTTTTCATGTAGTACTATAATATCCTGTACAAACCTAGAGGGTATATATCAGGAATTTGATTATGATGATGATGAAATTGTACTAGAGCTGAGACTTAAATTAAAGAGCCTAGGCAAAGGCATTGCCATTTTCCCTGCACAATCGCACAAAACCCTAGCTGATATCCCATCTAATTCCACAGCTGTGTTTACATTGAAATTCTGCAATATCCTTAGATCCTCCAATTAATTCTCCTCTCTTCCCACATTACTGTCTGCCACATAGGTTAAAGCAGTAACCTCACTATGATATATTCTTGCAAAGTGATCACTCATTAAGGTTAATTTTCCATAGTCATTCTTCTTCTTCTTACTTGCCACATAACAAAAAACCCTTTGGGATTTCCTTTGGCCTGCTCGGCTAGATTCTTCTCATAAAATGATTTGGCATTCCTTGTCATACTGGTCACCTCCCTTGCCTTGTACTGTTCATGAGTTTGCTGGTCACCTGTTTCTTTATATACTTTCCACAGCATTTTCTTCTGCAGCTCGGTTTTGATGATATTACTCATCCATCTTATTCGATTAATCCTCTATACCCTAGGTACACAGTTTAATACTCCTTCCTCTAGATGACCCTTAACTATAGCCCATGCACTACTAATCACCTGGCTTGTAGTTCCACAAACTTCTTGATAGAATATTCCTCATGTTTTATAATCTCACCAGTCAAGACCTCAGGGTCACTTTCACCAAGTATAGGCAATCTTGTCTTCTCCATCACTTGCTAACTTAAGTAATTATCTCTTCTCAGGTATATAAATTTCATTTTCCTTCCTGTAATGTAATCTTTCTTCCTTCTAGTCTATATCTCCACGGTTGAAGCCCCCCCATAATAATCATTCGACCTGTATTCATTGTACTGATTTGGTGATGCATGTCTTCCAGATCATGTGTGGAAGCTCCATGTCCTATTGCAACATCCAACTTTATATTTTGGTTTACCAGCCTTTATCACACACCAGATTGCTTCAAGTGAACTGCCATCCTCCTGCCTGTCTCCTATTCGTTTTGGCTGCAATTCATCAGCAGTACTCCTATCCCTATCTTATCTTCTCTGCCTTCCCTAAAAATGTTGGAATTTTTTCAACTTGGTTATACTATAAATTAAAGATACCAAGAAATTATAAACTTAATTGAGCAGGAGATGGTAAATCCCATTTTATTTTATAGCCAGGTACGAAACTCGGGTCGAAATCCATCGACATCCATAGAGTTTCAATGCCGAAAAAGCTATCGGCGGCAGAACCAAGTGTAAATGATCACTTGGGTAGTACAACACCAGGGCAACTCCATGCAAAGGTGGAGGAGCAAGCTCCGTCACTAACTTTAATATTCTCTCATGGTGTAAAACCCAGCTCCTAAGAGATGTATAAATACTGTTTTACATTATGAGAAGAGGTCACTACCCAGACCGGTAACCTTTTTTGAGGTCTCATCAGTGAGTAGGTAGACCTGGAATATCAAGGTTTTAAGTGAACCGAAACTTACATACCTCTACTATCGAATTGCCGAAGTGGTGTACTATATATTGTTAAATATTGTTAATTATAAAGATAATAAGCCGAAAGGCTATTTTACAGGCGAATTTGTTAATTGAGCGGGAGATGGCAAATCCCGTTTTATTTTATAACCGGGTACGAAACTCGGGTCGAAATCCATCGACATCCATAGAGTTTCAATGCCGAAAAAGTTATCGGCGGAACCAAGTGTAAATGATCACTTGGGTAGTACAACACCAGGGCAACTCCATGCAAAGGTGGAGCATAATGTAAAACAGTATTTATACATCTCTTAGGAGCTGGGTTTTACATCATGAGAGAATATTAAAGTTAGTGACGGAGCTTGCTCCACCTTTGCATGGAGTTTCCCTGGTGTTGTACTACCCAAGTGATCATTTACACTTGGTTCCGCCGCCGATAGCTTTTTCGGCATTGAAACTCTATGGATGTTGATGGATTTTGACCCGAGTTTCGTACCCGGCTATAAAATAAAACGGGATTTACCATCTCCAGCTCAATTAACAAATTCGCTGGTAAAATAGCCTTTCGGCTTATCTTTGTAATTAACAAATTATAAACTTGGTTTAACCTTTATCCAAGTGTAAGCAAACAAAGTTTGCACCTGAAGTACTTTCAGGATTGGAGCAACTCGTATATAGAAGCTAATGACATGTATAATGCTTTGCATTATGGGATCCTAAGGCAAGTGATGTGAAGTCAATAGCTTCTATATACGAGTTGCTCCAGTCCTGAAAAGACTTCAGGCTCAACTTTGTTTGCTTACACTTGGATAAAGGATTAAACCAAGTATATAATTTCCTGGTATCTTTAATTTTAGTATAATCAAGCGGAAAAACTTCCAACAACTATCTGTAATCCAAAGTATTTTATTAATGAGGTGTGATACCTTTTGGCTACGTATATATAAAAATATGACTTCTGCATTACTTCAACCTTATTATCACTTCTGGGTCTGGCTCCCACTGATGAGATCTCACTTTTGGCAATAAGTACTTTGTTTTTCACTTTGATTTTATTTCACTGATGCTAGTAGTGGTTTCGTCCCCACTAGCACTAGGTTTTTTTAACATAAATATTAAGATTTCTGTTAGTGCAGTTAATATCTACATTATGGGATTACTTTTAGCGGTATCACATCCACCATTTTATAGTAGCTCAAATAAAACATTTGCTGCTGGTGTAGAATTATTTTTGTATCATGGGATTATTTAATTCTCAGTCTTACTACTGAAAGGGTTTTTTTTCTTACAATCAAATGCAGGGGTTATAGTCTTTTTCCCACTTGAGATAATGGTACCAATTCCTCCAAGGGTGTAAACTGTAGGAACTGAAATTCCCAGATGTGAAGAACCGAGACGGGTAACTAATGTTTTAAAAGAGGCACAAACAAGATTTATTCTTTTACCCCCTTATGGCAGAGGGAAATATTTAATTGTAGATAAAGATGTGGAAAAGAGGGAGAAACTATTACAGGGTTTTACTTTTGAAGGCAGCACAGTTATTCCTGTAATGGTCGGGAGCCATGTAAAATCAGTAAAAATCAAAAGATTTCCAATGGAATATATAGAGAACAGTATAATGAAATTCTTATACAGACATTTTCGAGGTGGGGTAAGATTAGTAATATATGAAAGGGTTTATCAGGTAAAAATCCAAATTGGTTTTCTGGTGATGTCTCCTTCACAATGGATATGAAGATGCCCATACCAAATTTTGTCAACATTGGTACAACCCAAGTTATGGTAAATTATCCCGCAGTATAATGGCAATGATCGCATTGTGGTTTGTACGATCACTTGGATGGTAACTCCCTCAAATCTAAATGTTTCAACTGCATGGAGATTGGACATATCGCTAATCAGTGCCTCAAACCTTCTCAGAAAAGCAAAGGTTCTGAACACCGCATCATCACCTGTGATGATTTAAGAGCCAATTAGAACACCATATATATCAGAGAGGCAAAATTAAGTTTTCCTGGATCTTCACTGTAGTAAATATGGCACTTTTAAACAAAGTACACTTGGTAAAATCACAAAACGTGCGCGACAAAATTAGCTAGAAATTAGCCCCAAAATTCCAGATCTGCGGGAGCAACTTTCCCAGTCAAATACTGATGGAACTTCAGTTGAAATTATCAATAATGAACCTAATATAACAACTGATCAGGTACAAAATGAAATGCAAAAACATGCAACTGTTCTACAAGGAGAAACTGGAGAAGAAACAGAAAAGCAAGTGAGATAACTGAAAGAACTTAATATGCAGACAAGATACAAGATACCACCGCATCATCACCTGTGATGATTTAAGAGCCAATTAGAACACCATATATATCAGAGAGGCAAAATTAAGTTTTCCTGGATCTTCACTGTAGTAAATATGGCACTTTTAAACAAAGTACACTTGGTAAAATCACGAAACGTGCGCGACAAAATTAGCCCCAAAATTCCAGATCTGCGGGAGCAACTTTCCCAGTCAAATACTGATGGAACTTCAGTTGAAATTATCAATAATGAACCTAATATAACAACTGATCAGGTACAAAATGAAATGCAAAAACATGCAACTGTTCTACAAGGAGAAACTGGAGAAGAAACAGAAAAGCAAGTGAGATAACTGAAAGAACTTAATATGCAGACAAGATACAAGATACCACCGCATCATCACCTGTGATGATTTAAGAGCCAATTAGAACACCATATATATCAGAGAGGCAAAATTAAGTTTTCCTGGATCTTCACTGTAGTAAATATGGCACTTTTAAACAAAGTACACTTGGTAAAATCACGAAACGTGCGCGACAAAATTAGCCCCAAAATTCCAGATCTGCGGGAGCAACTTTCCCAGTCAAATACTGATGGAACTTCAGTTGAAATTATCAATAATGAACCTAATATAACAACTGATCAGGTACAAAATGAAATGCAAAAACATGCAACTGTTCTACAAGGAGAAACTGGAGAAGAAACAGAAAAGCAAGTGAGATAACTGAAAGAACTTAATATGCAGACAAGATACAAGATACCACCGCATCATCACCTGTGATGATTTAAGAGCCAATTAGAACACCATATATATCAGAGAGGCAAAATTAAGTTTTCCTGGATCTTCACTGTAGTAAATATGGCACTTTTAAACAAAGTACACTTGGTAAAATCACGAAACGTGCGCGACAAAATTAGCCCCAAAATTCCAGATCTGCGGGAGCAACTTTCCCAGTCAAATACTGATGGAACTTCAGTTGAAATTATCAATAATGAACCTAATATAACAACTGATCAGGTACAAAATGAAATGCAAAAACATGCAACTGTTCTACAAGGAGAAACTGGAGAAGAAACAGAAAAGCAAGTGAGATAACTGAAAGAACTTAATATGCAGACAAGATCATTAAAAAGGAAAGATGAATTAATAAAAAAAAATTAAAAAAGGGACCACATCTAAAAGAAAAAGAAGTAATAAAAAATGTCAAGATAGAGAAGGCAGTGGATCATCGAAGATGCCCATACCAAAGTACCGTACATTGGTACAACCCAGCTTGTGGTAAACTATCCCACAGTATAATGGGAATGCCTGCATTGTGGTTCGTACGATCACTTGGGTGGTAACTGCCTCAAATCTAAATATTTCAACTGCATGGAGATTGGAAATTCAAAAGATTTCCAATGGAATATATACAGAACAGTAGTGAAATTCTTATACAGACATTGTCGAGATGGGGTAAGATTAGTAATATACGAAAGGGTTTATCAGGTGAAGATCCAAATTGGTTTTCTAGTGATGTCTCCTTCACAATGGATATGAAGATGCCCATACCAAATTTTGTCAACATTGGTACACCCGAGTTATGGTACTCTTTAGGTTCAGAAGAGTTTATGGATTATGAAGAACCAACTTATGCTAATAAAGAGAAAGCAAGAGATACAATTTTAAAAAATATAATAAAGTTTACCGATTCGAAGTTTTCTCATTACAGTTATCACCTACATGAAAAAATAATAATAATAACCAGCTTCCAAATCAGAACGATAGGCATGAAATTGAAATAATAGAAAGCAACTGTAAAAAACTGGAAAACAATTTACAAGAAGCAGGTTACACAATGCTCCTTCACAGATTGAAGACCTCATCGGGTTCATCCAAAGGAAGTTAAAGACTTAAGAGTAACACTTCATTAATCATAGCATCTCCTTTCTGCATTGCCTCATTAAATGTACGAGGATTCCACAGGCAAATTAAAGAAAAAACTGTATGGAAACTTATGCTATGCCATAATGTCAGGTTGTTGTTGTTTCTCCAAGAAACATACTTCTGCAGATATAAAGATATAAAAACTTTAACAAATAGATATCCACTTCTTTCTTATTGGAGCTTTGGAAGATTTAACAGGGATGCAGTAGGAGTCTTATTCTTGCCCCCCCCCTCCTTGGGTCATTCTATAATATCCAAAGGGATGCAGAAGGGAGAATCTTGACCAACTGACTGAAAATACTGTGGATGTGTAATAAGATTTATAAATGTTTATGCTCCATCCAATGGAACATTTTATCTGAAAATTCTTCCAGGAATTGGAGCCATATTTATATGGTGCCCACTATATCATAATAACTGGAGATTGGCATTGTATTGAAAACCTCACATTAGACAAAATAGGAGGTCACCCCCCCCCAGGAGTGGAAAAGTGGGATATGCACAGTTAAAAACATGTCTTGACAATGCTCAAGTAGTAGACATATGGAGGATTTGCAATCCTAATCCCCAGGCATACGCATACATGAATCAAAGTATTGGTACTCGTATTGATCAAATTTATATCTCTTCTTCCTTTATAAATAGGATAATTCAGATGAAACATCTTGACATCAACATGTCAAATCATAATGTTCTACTTCAGTTCCACCGCATGATTTTTTTCATTGAGAAAATTAAAGAATATGTGGGAGGAAATTGAATAGAGAGAGTATGTAAGTGTTTCAAAAGTGAATATTAAATGATGAGAATGCAACAAATACAGACAGTAAGATGGAAAATAATGTTATTAATGTCAAACGTGCAGCCATAGAAATAGAGAAGAACAAAATGGATATTAATAAAGAAATAGCATGCTTAAATGTTATCCTTCATAGGACAAAGAATGAAATTGAAAAATTGCAGAAGTGGCAACAGTTAAGCAGGGCTGAAAAAAGAAAGAAGCAGATGATCCAAAGGAATAATAAAGACCAATCGAACAAACAAGAAAAACAAGTTAAAGAGAAAGAAAATTATGTATTGAGACTCGATGATCAGGGGAGTACTTAATGATAATTAACGAAAGTGTGACAAAATCGTGTTTCTGGATGCAAAAATTCATGATATTAATCATGCCATCCGGATGCAAAAAGGTAAGTCAAAGGAAATTATTTTCTTGATTGGTACAAATGATTTGAGAGGCAAGAAGTATTCTATGAGGGAGGATGTAAAGGAGTTGTTAGAAGAGAAAAAATAGAACAGCGAAAAGATGAAGATTATGAACCTCCTACCATGCTATGATAGAGGTGAAATGAGGTAGAGGGCTTTGATAGCCAATGAGTCTATATGTAGTTGTGCAAAAGGAATGATGTGGATCTGTGATCTCTGTTTGAAGGAAACAAGGATTTGTACAATACTGATGAACCGCATATAAATGGTTTTGGTGTTAGGTATCTGGAGAAAGCTTTGTTCGCTAAGCATGCTGAAGTGCAAATTCAGGGAAACTTAAGCAATTAGGGTGGAAGCAAGTGGGTGCGAGAATGGCCAAGTGAGGAATCTAGCTTCTCAAGCAAAAATATTTAATAGGGTAATCAATACAGAAAGTAAAGGTGGGTGGGGGACTAAAGAGATGCTGCAATTATATACTAATGCCAGAAGTATCAGGAACAAGATGGAAAAGTTTCTGGCTTTGGACAGTGCAACCTCACCAAACGTTACATGCATTGAATGTGAAGGGTGTAGTATTTTCAAAGAAGTATAAATTAAAGATACCAAGAAATTATATACTTGGTTTAATCCTTTATCCAAGTGTAAGCAAACAAAGTTTGCACCTGAAGTATTTTCAGGACTGGGGCAACTCATATATAGAAGCTAATGACTTCACATCACTTGCCTTAATATCCCATAATGCAAAGCACATATCCTTACAGATATGTATGATGCACTATGCATTACAGGAAGGGTCACTACCCAGACCGGTTTCGACCTTTATTGAGGTGAAAAAGTAATGGGTTGCTCATCATAGGCCTAGGGTTAGAACAGGAGTGCAAGAGAGCCTGATAGTATTAGGAGAAAGACAGATAGATAGCATGAGAGATAGAGAGAGAGAAAAGGCCTCAGCTCTTTTATATCATCATATAGCCAAAGGCTATCAGTTTTCCTTTTTCATCAAGCTCATATAGATGAACAACCAAAAGACCAATTGAAACTAAAGTGCAAAGATGACTGATACCCAGGTGGTTAGCCCCATCTGGGTTCACTGCCTTGAGTTGGCCTTCTCTGTCTGGGATTGCTCTCCAGTCATCCCTGCAATTGACTATAAGACCACATTGAATTAAGAAAATGGAACTATTTAAAAAACATCTCAGAAAAGATAGACAGAATTTTATCTCACCCTGGTGAATATTGCATAATGTGGGTGGTCTACACCATCTAGGGATAAATTTGATATCGCCTATAATGCTTCTTTCTAAATATAAAAAAGTCTGACTGAACAATAAAATTTCCACAGTACAATATTATAAAGCATTTGGATGTCATATTGCTGATTTTCAAATCCATGTTTCTTTCTAACCTTCCATAAATGGTATTTTAATTCATTAATTATAAAAATCAGAATTCTCTTTCCATTGCTGAGGAGTGGTGGGTATTGTAAAAAAAAAATAACCTGTTCTGTTGTAAGTAATGGAATGCCCAACACATTACATAATCTTCTCCAATGTTAAAGTACTTCCATTTGATGGCATTAACAGGAAGGCAGCCATATGCAATTCTCCAGGCAAGATCCCTCTTGTTAGGATACCCTTGTAACTTCATCAAAAGAAATTAAAGATTTCTTTATACAAATTTTTCTATTTTTAATGGAAAAAATGTCAATTCCAGAGTGTTTTAGCAGTCTTAGAGTTAAGACAGAGTGTTGTAGTATTCAGGAACAATCTCAGCTTTTGGACCTTTATAATTATTAACTCCAAACAGGGAAGATGAAAACCCAAGTAGTACTGGAGAAGGTGTGCACATGTGTGATCAGTCTGCAATATTTTATGGATTTTAGAAGCTGTATTGCTTAAATAGCAGAATTTTAAGACTGGAAGTCCAAATCCTCCATGCTTCTTTGATAGTTGAAGAAATTCCTTTTTAACTTCTTGGTATCAGCTGGACCAAAAAAAATTGCAGAGGTTTACTATATAATTGCTCTCTTCAGCTTCTGCAATGTCTGTAATATTTATTATGTACAACTGATCAGGAAAGATTAGGTTTTGAGTACTATAGCTTTAGAAGAAAAGGAGAGTGACCCTATTTTCCAGTCTTCTAACATCTCAAAGTTCTTGTATATAAGTTCTTGGACTGGTAATATTGGGTAAGTGGAGAAGGGAATTCCAAGTATGAGCAGTTCTCTCTTATGGGTTAGTCCGAAAGGAATGCCTCCAAGATCCCACTTTCCATAAACTTTTAATTTTTTCTTGTCTGTATTAATAATTAATCCACTGCTTTTGCTGAATTTTTCTAAAATACCAAAATATATATATGGAATATTATCCTTCAAAGTTTCCACTACATCATCGGCATATGCTAATACCTTATTTTCCTTTATAGTTGAAGGAACTGTTATTCCTCGCACAGCATGTGTATTATTGACTTCCTGTAAGAAAGGTTCAAGAACTAATGCAAAGAGCAGTGCACTGAGAAGGCAACCTTGCTTGACTCCGTTTCAAATTTTTACCAGGTTTGACAGGAACCCATTAACTAGGAGGCAGGTGGTTGAATTGATATAGGCTCCTTTGATAATGGATAGCAGTTTTTTACCTGCACAAATTTGCTGGAGGACGTGGAATGGAAAGGGATGCTGGACATTATCAAAGGCTTGAGTAAGGTCTACTGATAGCATTGCCATTGATTGCTTTTTCGTGTTAACTAAGCAGATTAGATCATGTAGCAGAAATAGATTAAAATCTACTGCTCGACCTGGTACTCCACACACCTATGTACTTTTAATTATATATCTCATTTAAGTATGTACCCTTTGAGCCTGTTATTGATAACGGAAAAAATCTTGTAGTCAGTAGAAATAGATCCTCAAATAGAAATTTAAAATAGAAAGTAGAAATTTTCCTCAAAAGGAAAAAGTTGAAAGAGACCTGTATAAAGAGAGAAGCTGGTTCATAACAAACCAGTGCAATGGTATAGAATGTAGTAACATCATTAGAAACATTAATATAGAGATAGAACCGAAAAGGCAGAAACAAGTAGAAGAAAGAAAGCCTGTTCCTTTCCTGATTCCATCATATTCTGCTTTACTGCTACTTTGAATTTTAACCACATATCCCATTTCCAGGTGACATTATTCCAATTTGAATAGAGGGTTTGGATATAATATAATAGTTGAAAAGATTAACGAAAATTTGGCAGAAGTCTCCATGGTCCAGATCCCCCCCCCCCCTTTCACAAAAAAGATTACTCTAAATCCATCACCATTCCCTTCATCCTGGGCACCTCAGAAAAAATGACCAAAATCCTGAATAAACATGACCTGACCTCTTGTTACAGACCATATAGAAAATTGGCATCCCTTATCTGCTCTACTAAAGACCAACCACTTCCCCTAGACCTGCAAGGGACCTGGTGTATACCTTGCAGCTGTAAACTGTCCTACTTTGGCCAAACAGGCAGGACAGCGAATATCAGAATTTTGGAGCACAATGACTACATCCAGTTTTGCCAGTACAGCCACTCTTGGCTGGCAGACCATGCTCTGGATAGACGCCACAGTAATACACCGCAGCAAGTATAAATTTGAAAGACTATTCATAGAATCAGCCTCAACTCTAAGAAACATGCCAAACCTCAACAAATTTAGATGCATGAGACTGCCCCAAATTTGAGAGACGTACATCTTGAGAACTTCAACCCAACAGCCAAGAATACCTAATATAGCCCGCTAGAGGGAACCATCAGGACTTTAGGAAAAACAGTAGTTTCCTCACTTCGACCTCATTTGCTGTTTTAGTGCCTGTGTGCACGTGTCGTAATCTTATGTTTTCCCATGAAGATAGCAACGTGTCATTGCTGAAATATAGGAAGTATATCTTCTTCTCCCATTGTCCTAAATGAACCGTTGGATCATTCATGGCTGGTAGGTGATACTCTTTGCTAGCCTCCTCCAGTCGTCTCGGTCTCTTATTCTTGATGTCAGTTGAGAAAGGGAGGAATTTGTCCATTTTTTGATGTTATCAGTCCATTTTAATTGAGGTCGGCCCCTAACCCTTGATCCCAGAACGATTCCTTCTAGGATTTGCTTTGGAATGCCATTAGCCCTCTCCACATGTCCGAACCATTTCATCTGTCTTCTTCTGATGACTGTCAGAATATTTTCCCTTTTTCTCCCATCTATTGAGTCAATCAGTTTTCAGACATTTTCATTGGTTTCGTGAGCGGTATAGGGAATTTTCAAAAGCCTTCTGTAAGTTTTTGTTTCGAAAGACAGGAATTTCCTCTCATCTTCCTTCAATAAGGTCCAGGCCTCACAGCCATACAAAAGGACAGAATTCACCAAGGTGGGAGGTATATATTAAAGTTTATTTTAATTTATATTCCAGTATACGTTGTGGATTCCTTAAGTTATTTAGTAATCATGTGCAACCTTTCTACGAGAAGATAGAGGAGAGAAGAGGGAGTACTGCTAATTATATCAGATGATTTGAGTCTAAGTTGGATAGAAAGGCATGAAAATAATAATGATAATAATCTCTTATGTAGCAGTGAGTTTGAAGCTATCTGGTGTGAAGTGAAAGCTAACAGGATGAACTTTATCGTGGATTTTGCTACAGACTTGGTTGTTCAGTTGCAGGGGATGATGAATTACACCCTAATGGGTGCTAAACAAGTGATCATTATGGGTGACTTTAATTACTCAAACATTGATTGGGTAGAAGAGAAATCTCGTGATAAGAATGAAACAGAATTTATTGAATTATTGCAAGACAACTTTCTCAAGCAGCATGTGAAAGAAAGAACTTGAGATCAAAGAGTATCAGATTTGTTCATAGCTTCAGAAGGGTTAAGAATGTGACTATTTTACCACGAGGTGGTGATAGTTATCATGCCATGCTTTACTGGGAAGTAGCTAATTATATTGGTGTTCTAGTTAGGACAGGTTACATGCTGAACTGCAAAGCTGTGAGTTATGATTAAGTTGGCAGAATACTGTCTCTGGTCCCATGAAATTAGTTACTGAATGGGGATGATATGAGCAATGTGTGGAAATCTTTGAAAAAGTGCTTAAATGAAATGGTATCTGAATGTATCCCTAGAGTTCAAATGAATAAATTGGTGGGAGTGAAATGGATGTGATACTTATTACACAGGCGATCCACAAGAAGAAGATGATGTGGAAAGGAATATTGTGAAAATAAGACTGAGAGGAGTACTGAAATATATAAAGTGCAGGTCAGAAAATAATGGGTATTGTGCAGCAAGCTAAATTGGAGTATGAAAAGATATTGGCTATGCAGGAAGAATAACAGGAGATGTGCAATTGTTTTCTGATGATGCAAAGATAGGCTGGACAATCAGTAATGCTACTTATATCCAACACTTTCAGAATGATTAAATAGGCTGGAAATTTGGGCAAGTGAAAATGGTTATCGGTTTAATGTTAGTAAGTGTAAAGTTCTGAATTTGGATGGTGAAATTTCATATTATATTAGCAGGGTTATGCTACAAGAAATCAATTAGGCTAGAGACCTTTGTGTAATCGTGGATAGGAATTGGATGTTCAGAAGTCACATAGCAAAAATTGCAAATACAACTCAGAGGATAGTAGTAATGTTTAAGTGAACTTTGACGTGTAAAGATAAGGAATTCATTTGCCTCTTTACAAGGCCTTGATAAGACTCACTTGGGCTACTATGGATCAATATGTTATTTCCAACTTCAAAAAACTTTATACCAAAGCTCTTTTCCAAAGATGTTTCGAAGTTATCACTGACACAGAATTAACCCTCAGGGAATTCTGGAAGAATCACTTCAACATTCTTCATTGTTTGCGTCTTATTAGTCAGTTATGGGAAGATGTTTCTGTGAGAACTCTAAAATCAGCCTGGAAAAAGTTATGGCCTGACTATGTCTGAGGAATTGCATTGGAAGGGCCTAAAAGCGAAATTGACATTGTAGATACAATTGTCTCCCCTGGCAAGACCATGCATTTGGAAGTTGATGGAGCAGACGTAGAGGAGCACAACATTGAGCTGACCACTGAAAAGCTACAGGAGTTAAGAAGAGAGCAGGAAAAAGAAAGGGATGAGGAGGAAAAGCAAATGTCTTCAGAGGATGAAGAAGACAGCAACAAAAGGGAAGCAATTCCAACAAGAATGCGAATTGCAAGAATTGGTTAACAAGTGGCATCCAAATCAAGGTGTTGTTTCTAGAGCCACCAGTATCTTCAATGATAATGTCATTAATCACTTCAGAAGGGTGTTAAGGAAACCACAGATTCAGTCAACGTTGAATAGGTTTTTAAACCTCCCTCACCTAAGAGACAAAAAGAAGCAACTGATGACAACAAATCGAAAACTCCTGAACCACAAAACCAGCCATGAGAAAATTGATTTTTTTTTACAATTTAATGGAAGATGATTTTCATATTAATCATGTAAAACCAAAGATTTCATAAATGAAAATTAATATGTAATGGTATACAAAATGCATATTTATAGTGTAAAAATGTTTCTTCTCGCTCTTCCATTTCTTTGCATTTTCTTCATTTAGTTGAGAATAGTTTTTTAATTTTTGAATCTGGGAATGGATTAATTGATTTCCCATAAGATATAATGGAAAATTGGGTTTCAAGATACGAACTGTAGTCAGGAACAAATTAAGCTTGTAAGTTAAGGTACCACTGTGTATATATATATATATATATAGAGAGAGAGAGAGAGAGAGAGAGAGAATGCAGAATTGATGTTCTCACAGATGCCTGAACAGAAACCTCTTTATTCCACATATGGGAGAAGATAGTCACAAAGAACCTGATAAATACATGTGCTGGAAAGAGGAAAGTGTTTACCTTAGTGGAAGATAACATGGAGGAGAATTTATTAACAAAAAAGAAACTAGGCACCAGTTATAAATTTTTTTAAGATCTCTGAAATTGGATTAGTGATTCCTGTAATCTGTTGGATTAAGATTCTATGCTCAGGTTTGGGATTCTTAGGAACAAGCTTGTGTGTATTAATGATAGCCTATTTTCTTTGGACTACATTTTGCTATATAATTTCTTGAACTTACTATCCAAGAAATTATGCCACAGAATGGATTCAGCCCAAAGGAAAACCAGTATATGATTTATATGTGCAAATGTGTTTCTAAAAACTCAAACTCTGTGTATGGAATCCTAATTAACATTATTGTGCCTTTCTTTCTTGTTAATAAACTATGTTACGAAGAATAAATAGTCTCCTCATTCCCTTCCTAGTATTTACTAAGTTGCAGGTAATTGTCTCTCATACTCTGAACAAACAGGAGTTGTGTTGAAAAGTGGCTGCAAGAACATCAATCCTACATTCTCATTTAAAAAAAAAACTGAAAATACTGGTTTAACTCAGCACAGAGTTGGTGCTAATCATGGAATCTTCTAGTCAAAAGATCTGTCCTTTATAATGATGCTTGTGCTAAATTTTTTATTTGTTTATTCATCTCTTTATTCAAGGAAAGTGAGCTGGAATTCATGTTTCCTTACTAAAAATTTAGGAAGTTCTGATCCTTATTAAACTATAAGCAGTGACTTTTTTTTTTTTTTTTTAATACTTATGCATCTGTCAACCTTATCTGCCGTATACCACTCTAATATGTCTTGGATCACTTCTGAAATCTATTGTCATTCTGCTTTTCATGAATTGATAGTTACGTTGAAGATGATCTGTGATTTTCAGTTAGAAATATTTCATTATATACAATATTCCCTCTAATTTTTTTTTACATCTGCATGGCACTTTAAAAATGGCATCCTTTTGTATGGGGCTATTCTGAGTCTATCTCACATAACTTCAGGTTTCTGCTGCTAAATGACACTAGTAAAGCGATCGCTCCAGCCAATCATCGCTTTCTCATCTGTTTGAAAATAGGATGGCCACCTGTTTCAATCCTGATGAGGATTGAAACAGGTGGCCTAAAATTCCTACTGCCAGCCAAGATCACATGACCTAATTGGACCAATCAAATGGCATTTGATAAACCAGTTAGAGTATTTAGAACATCAGGAAAGGAAATCAAAAACAACCATGTAAATACTGACTTAGAACCAAAAGTGTTTTTAAAAAAAAATCATCTGCACAGCAGCAATACAGTGTGCACCCATGTATCTTAGAGGGAACATTGCTTATGTACCTAATTAATAAACTTTCTTGTGTCTGTATATGCATTGCTTGAAAAGAAGTCAGCAGACACCATAGTGTGAGAAACAAACGGTCATGTTGCCCATCTTAATAAGATATAGGATCTCCTTTCACTACAACTGCATCAATCCTACAGGGCATACTTTCCAATAGCATATGATAGCAATCAATGGAGATTTTGGACCATACTTCCTGTATGCATGTAATGAGGTTCTGGACTGTCGTGGAGCAGACATCTCTTGACCTCAACTGATGTTCCATTTCATCCCACAGATGTTCAGTAGGATTGAGCTCAGGACTCTGTAGAAACCAGTCAAGTGTGGTGACATTTATGTCCATAATATACTCAGTTACAGCAGTAACCTTATAACATGGTGCATTGTCTTGTTGAAAGAGACAGTCATCAGTTCTTTAGAAATGTCACAAAGTAGGAAGCATTACATTTTCCAGAATGTTCAGATAGCTCTTGAAGTTCAGTGTTCATGGCAGCACAAACAGAGATCTGAGGTTAACCAAGGTAAACAGAACCATGCCATTACACTGCCACCTTCAAATTTCATAGTTGGGGTTACACACTCTGGTAAGAGACATTCACCAGGCATCTGCCACACCCATGCTTGTCCATCTGCTCAGTAGAGCATATAGCATGATTCATCACTCCATAACACAGCTTTCCAATCTTCCACATCCCACTGTACACACTCTTTGCACTACTGAAGATGATGTTTTCTGTTAGTTTGGGTAATGGAGCCTGCAGGTCCTACCATGGAAACCCATGTTGTGAGCCTCGGTTTAATGTTTTTGTGACAATTCGTGTTCCCATTTCACTCCCTCCGCTTCCATCTTGGTATGGTATCACTAATTGTTGACCTGGAATGGCCAGTTTGTCAACAATTTGCCGAATAGATATGCCTTCAACATGGTATCCTATCATAATGCTTCTTTCAAACTCCATCAGTTCCCATTCTCACATCCATTTCACCAAGATATAGTTGCACTGACTTGGAAGCATCATATTCCTCCAATTTATACTGGCTACGAACACCATGACTTGTTACATGGCACAATGCACCTTGCCCTTGGAGGTGCATTGTGCCATGTCCATTGACTGTTTTCCAAACCGTGTATTGTCACATCAAGACATAAATTTTTTAGTAGATGTTAGTTATTAACGAAAACAGAAGTGTCTCCTGAAATGGACAATTTCAAAAGAAGGAGATGTTTCTTAAAAAAGTGATGGAAAGGTTGACAAATGCATAGATAAAAGAGGAATGTGAGGTTGTGTGACAGATATTGTAATAATTGTGATCCTCCCAAAATTGTTATTGATTCAGGAGCTTAAGTATTATAATAATAATCACACTTACTGTAATGGATATCTATATCCCCTCTCTTCCAGGTTTCAAGTGGTTATGTTGTTGGATTCTTTACCTCTTTTAGAAGCTGAAAATGCAGTATTCAGTACGAAAGAAACATATCAGTTAATGGCCTGTTTGGAAGATTTAGCGACATCTTTAATTGATCAGGTAACTATTATGAACATTATATTAATAAAATGAACAGTAAGTATTATTATGTGAGTAACATCTGACCTCCATGGAGTCAGAGACTTGTCACAGAAAATTAGTGTTAGAAGTTGATGACACTTTTCCAGGCTTGAATTATTTGGGAGAATTTGGAATGTTTCTTATTAAACCTTTAAAGGGCATGTTAAGAAAGTTGAACTGCAGAAAATCATTAAAAGAAAGAAAATCAAGATGATTGCAGAATGGTTGGAAACATTATGAACTTTTTTTTGTACTTGTGGTCAGAGCAGGGTCTACTAAGGAAGAGTGCAGCTGAAATAAGGAAAAGAAAAGGCTGATTCTAGTTGGAAAGAAATGTATACCAAGATAGATATGCTTTTTTGGGAGAAAATAGGGCAAAGTTGCATTGAGTTTTTAATATTTCATTAGATTTCCAATCAGCATCATCAGATTACAAATTACAACTGTTGTGAAATATGTAATTCTCAATTAAATTGCTATAGAAACAGTTCAGATTGTAATTGAAAAGGAACTCATGTCCTTTGGGCTAGATAAAAATGAATTCAGAGATGTACACCAAATGCATTCTTAGAATGACTGTCTCCCAGATCTTTGGCAAATTAAAGTAGTTATGCTTGTTGTGGTTAGGGGAATATTTCATAGCTAATTCTGATTTTAAAAATAGTTTCTCAGTCCCTTTAAGAATCATTAATGGCTTTTAGATATATATATGATTTATTCCATAATTATACAGTAATATATACAGTATATATTATAGTAATATAATATGAACTGTATTATTGAAGAAGGGGCTTCTTCTTTAATAAACAAAAGACTTTGATGTTGCATTTTATCACTGACATGGTTTGCCCTGTTGTATGAAGATTGAACCATTCCACTACATGCAAAGTTATCTATTTTTTAATTAATTTAGGAGTTGAAATAAATAAAAGTGATTATTTCTATTCTTCGTGTCCAGCTGTAATACGCATGTATGTGCGTTTTAGAGGTAGAAAAACTCATTTCAAAGTGAATTGTAATGAAAGTTTCAATGACAGTCATTAGATTCCTGTTCCATTATTAAGTGGATTTTAGGGTGTTCACTATGTACATGCACATTAAAAAACATTTAATGTGTCTTGACCACGTGGCCAATTAGCAAACACATCACCAACATTGTGCCAAATCACTGGTTTCAGAGTGGCTGCAGTGATTGTTTGGTTTTCTAAGTGTTCTTTGTGGAAATTGGCTTGGTAGCCAATGGCTGTCCCATCTAGTTGATTGCATATCTTTCCTTTCCACATGAAATAACCAGCATGTACTATAAATTTGAATAATTTAAGTATGTCTGCGGACTAGAGATGTGACTATAGCAAATCAAGGGTCTTAGTTAATGGTATGTTGGTGAATAGAATAGTATAATAATTACCATGTTAAACATCTAGATACTTTAGGAAGTCAGTGTTTTGGACTTCCTTATGTTGACATAATTTCTAGCTTTTGAAGTCTTCTTTTTCCATCCAGATCAGTCCACTGCTGAATGATAGCTCCCCAGATTTCTCCATTCTCTTCTCTTTTTTAGCTTTCTTATCCCAGCTATCTTAACAATTTCATCTTGCAATCGCTTCTTTAGTCTTCCTCTTTGTCCACTGCCATTCATACATTTCCACCCTGTTACTAATATAGGTCATCTTGTGTTGTTACATTTTGCATGTTCAGCAATCTTCAGTTCGAATGTAATGTTGATGATGATGTCATGTACAACTGTTCCTTTTCTTATTAAATGGTAAGGTATCCTGTTTCACAATGAGCACATACCTTTTCATTCTGCTCTGGATAACTTTCGATTTGTCAGACATATCTTTAATAATGGCTAGCCTGGTTGGCCAAGTGGTTAACATATCCACTCTCCAGCCAAGAGGCTGTGGGTTCAAATCCTGCCATGTGCATGGATATTTGTGATTGTCTGTGGAAATACTAGTGTTGGTGGACGGTAGATGGCGTTGGTGTAGTTGCACTTAGTCATAGTTGGTGGATTGAGTGGTGGAGATAGAGAGCTATAGAGTAGGGGGGCCTTCTTCGATGAGCTTGTGGACTCCTTGGAGATGACAATAAATAATAATAACATAACAATAATGAATTCCAGGACTCAATGCCATATGTAATTACAGATGAAATGGTTGAAAGCTTTCCACTTCAAACTAATGGGAATATCACCTGTGAGTATATTATTCACTCTCCCAAAAGCCATCCATCCTAGTTGTATTCTCCTTTTTATTTTTTCTCTTTGACCATCTCTGATTTGAAGTCTATAAAGGAGGAGTTGAACATGAAGATACCTGTGTTGATGCTCTGACCACCGCCATTTATTGTAATATTGATAAAGTAGGGGGGGGGCTAAAATACAATGCTTGACTCATTTTAGAATTAAAAGTTACATGTTTTAATATTATTCTAAAACTTACTCTTGAGTTGGAAAATCAATTATTATGCCAATAGCTTAATTAAAAAGTAACTCAATTGGCCAGAAGAATTGTAGAAATCTCTAACATCTAAACATCCTTTAGTCCTAAGAATTTAGGGAGCACCAAACCAGATATTTTCATTACGTCCTGCTTGGAGAGATTCTGCAACCTGAAATTTAGCAAAATATCTGTCAAGCCTGATAGCTCCATGTGTAGGAAAGACAGAATCATACACAAAGAAAAGCTTACATTTTACTGAAAATTTAAAAGATTTAAATAACAAACATTCATTTGTCCTAGCTAGCTTAGATGTTTCAGTCTGTTCACTATTCCTAGGATGAAACAGTAGATCTTTTTTGGAACTTTTTTTCCTATGGACAGTTAGGCTGTTCGGACATTGCATAAAAATGCATTCTTTACATTTCAAGTCAATACTGGGAACAGACAGAAGGACATGCAATGTTTCCCCCCTCCCCCCCCCCCAAAAAAAAATCACTAGCCATAGAAAATCTTTTTATGGAAAACTTTGAAAATATCTTAAGAAATCAAACATTTCTTTGTGTTATGTTGGTGACATTTTCATCATTTGGTTGGGAATAGCAGAAAACTTAAAGCATTTTAAAGATTATATTAAACGGCTTGCTACCAAATATAAAATTCACTCTAACTGGAAAATCACAGAAAATTACCTTTCCTTGACATACGTCTTGAAGTATCTGAGGAGAAACAAAAGTTGATCTTTTCAATAAAACCAACCACAAATGGAAGATTCTTGCCACTTCACACTGCAGTCCATTACAAAAGATAAGCATCATAAAAACATTATGGGGCAGAGTCTACAACATTTCCAATATGTCAGAGAAAAGGAATGAAGAACTTCATTACTTTAGGCACTTTATCTCAATCGGTACAAACTAAAGATGATTAACAAAATTCTTTACATGTCTCTGACAGTTTTTCCTTCAAATAAACAAGATTTCAAAAATGCAATCCCTTTACCTTACATCAAGAATGTTACAGACAAGTTGTGGCATTGCTTCATAATTAAGAATGGTAATTAACAGTGTTCAAGTGGCTTTTCTCATTGTATAAGATTTTGAGGTTCTTGCATCCACCAAAATTCCCACATCCTACCATAAAGAAATTAGACATATATAAAATTCATTGCTCTTTACATTTGCTATGTGGGCCAGATGGGGCAGTCTACAGAGAGAGAGAGAAAGATCTGCATGTCTGAACATGTAAAGAACATTGAGAAGAAAAGAAAGCACAGCTCGGGGTTAAAGTGGCAGGATAAAGACCCAGAGGACCTTGACATTGTTAGCAATGTCGAGGTCTTTTTCCTCTAACAATGTCAATGTGTTAGCAGAGCTAATCTCAGGTGGTATGATCACTTAAACAGATTGGGAGAGGAAAGATTAGCAAAACAAGTGTTCTTTGCCAGGTTGGCAGGAAAAAGACCCAGAGGAAGACCAAGATATAGGTGGGTTGATAAAGTAAAATGTGCCTTAGAAGATAGAAATATAAGATTTGATAATGTTGGAGTCTTGACAGGTAACAGATCGATTTGGAGGAAAGTTGTAGATTGGAAGTTTTTTTTAACACCCATGTCCCGTATTTGGTTTCTAAAATCTGGCAACCCTATTTATGTTGTTGAAGTGTTTGCAATAAAGCAACTGCTCTCGACATAAAATTCCAACATCCTTTCTCCTGCTTTATTCCTCATTTCCTAAACCAAATTTTCCTGTGATGCCTCATTCTACTTTTTCTCCCATTTTTGCATTCCACTCACCTAACCAAGAGAAAATCTGTTTAATCAATACTGTATGCTACTCGTTTCAAACTGCTGTAAAATTATTTTATAAATATTTATATCTATAAATATAAAATATATTTACATAATATTTATCTATAAATATAAATATTCTATCAGACACTGGATTGTAACCCAAAATATATTTTCTGCATTCTCTTCTAACTATGAATGTTATTCCATTTCTTTGAATGTTTTCATTTCCAGAGTAATACCTCATGAAATCATCGGCATAAAAGTTACCCATTCCTGTCCATCTCAGTTCACTGATTCCTAAAATCTTAATTCAAGTTCTTCTCATTTTTTTTCTTTACCAGTTCCAGTTTTCCTTGGTATATGCATCATACATTCCATGTTTCTATTTTTTTATTATTCATGCCTCCATGGACTCATTGTGTCTTTTAACTTTTTTAGGAGGTCCTTCCTAGAAAACACAGTCTATCATACCACTCCTTGAACTGATTGTCTGTTTGTACTCTCACCACTCTATCAGGCAATGCATTCCACAGTTCAACCACCCTCCATGCAAAGAAACTACTCCTCACCCTCTTGCTCACAGCTTCCTTTCGTAACTTCCAGAGATGACCACTTGTCCTCGTTCCATCCCCCCCACCAAGTGAAAGAACTCACCAGTGTCAACCCTGTAACTACCTCTCAACAGTTTAAAAGTCTCAATCATTTCACCTCTCCTTCTTTTATCCACCAAACTCTGCAGTTCACACTCCCTCAGCTGATTGTACAACTAACATTGTACAATCCTGACACCATCTTTGTTTTAATTTTGGACTATTATTCTCAAATCTTGAAATTTGAGAATAATAGTCCAAGTGTGGTCTAATCAGCGCTTTATACAATGGAATGACAACTCTTTTATCTCTGCAGGTCAGCATCCTTCTCAGTATTGCACCAATCCTCTGGGTCACCTTCACCACCTTTGCAATATGTTCTCTAAATTTCAGGTTTCTATTAATCATCACCCTCGGATCTCTGTTCTCCCCTTCTTCCTCCAGTACAGCTCCTCCAATCAAGTATGCAGCCTCCCATCAATGTATCACAAACTTCAAGACCTTACATTTTGCTGCATTAAACCAAACCCCCATTCATTTGTCCATCTGTCCAGTTTATTCAAATCCTTTTGCAGGACTGCCACATCTGCATCATTGCTAATAACCCTTCCTACCTTCACGTCGTCTTCAAACAATTAAATATCCCCCCCCCCTGCTTTCATTGATATAAAGGTTAAACAATGGCCCACTTCAGATTGGTGAATGGCAATATTTTCACATGGGATCACCAGCCCCAAAACCAATCTACAGCTCTTTATTCAATATATTCAGAGCTGCCCTGATATCCAACAGATGGTCAGGGTTTCCTCCTATCTGCCACCTGGGAATGCATTCCATAGCCAGTGATTTCTTTTTCATGTAAATTTAATTCAGGGATATTTAAATTTAATTCAGGGCTGTTGATTTTTTGTATGAATGGAGTTCTGGTTCTTTGTGATTCCATACTGTAAGCATGTCATCCATGTATTGTAGTCTATGTGATTGCAGTTATCAAGAGCAAAGATTCTTACTTCCAGATGTTCCACATAAAAATTTGCTAGGTTAGATGATAGTGATGAACCCATAGCAGTTCCTTCCTTGTTGATATAGCTGTTCTTTTCATGTAAAGTATCCTAATGTGATTGTGAATTTGAATAAATCCAGTATGTCTGCTGGAAATTTTTGGGCTAGAATGTCAATTGTTTTGCTATGTGGAATATTCGTGAAGAGGGACAATGTCATGAAAGTGTCACTTTTAATGACTTGTATCCTTGTGTAAAATGTTGTGGAATTTTTTTGGCAGTGACAAGTTGGAGAATGTTTTACAGGAATCTGGAGATCTTGTAGGTGACACTGTCTGCATAATCTACAATAGCCTTAAGTGGACAATTACTTTTGTGTAGCTTTCGCGCTCCATATATTCTGGAGGGCAGGGGGAGTTTTTTTTAACAGTTTCTTCGAGTATGGATCTTGTTTTGCATGATAACTTATTAAACTTATTAAGTTTGACTTTTGGTAGGATCTGTATTAATCTTGAGTATAATTCCACCATATTGGTGTCAGGCATACAGTGATGTTTTCCTTGTCAGCCTCTGTAATGACTATATTGTTGTTGCTTTTTAAAAACTTTAGGGCTTTCAACTCCAGAGTTCATATATTCAACATGAAAAGTATACCAACTCCTAAGTTGAAAGCCATGAAGTAAAACTGAGAATGCTGAACTTTGTAATGGATGTGGAGAGAGAAAATCGTTGATCCAATGAAAGCACTCGTGACGTCCTATGAAAGTTGTAAAATAATCTTTATCTAAAGTGACCAATTGAAAGTGGAATGCCCTGGGAAAAGGGAAGTGTGATAATTATATAAGAGTCAAAATAGCAAATGTTTTATTTTTTCCTGATTCCAGCTGATTAGTTACTGAAAGATATCCTTTTTTTATTATTATTATTTCTGTTTTCTAGAACAAAAAGAATGAAAAGATAAACCTTCTAAGATTGGCTCTGGCAAGGAATTTGGCACGTGCATTTATAGAAGAAAACACCATACAATAAGGAAATGAAGATGCTGAGCTTTGTTGGATGATGTAGAATTTGTACTTTGCCTATTAGTGAAACTTATAAAAATGTGAAAAAAGAAAAAGAAAAGCAAGCACACTGTGTTTTCTAAGTTTTGGTTATCAAAACACTTTTCCTTGATTTTTTTATTGAAATTCCTAATTAATAAAACTGCTCTTATGTGTGTATACAGATCAGAATTTCAAAACTGATCTCATCACTTTCTTACTTAGATGTAATACATGATTTGTATTCTGTTTTACAGTTGCTGTCATCTTTAAAGTCATTTCTTTATAAATTGATTTCTTGTTATTAAGCATTTTATGTCAGGTTTGAGTTTAATGGGTTAGATACCTTGCAATTGAAGATTGTTTAATGGTAGGTAAGTGACTTCATGTTGTTCTTTTTTATGTTGTAACCACTTGGAAGTAGAAACTTTGAAACATGATGAGTTGATTCTTAAATTGAAGCTATACAGATCATTGAATATTAAGATTATGCAGAGGTTTAGATGATTTTACTTTTAAATTTTTTAATTTATAATTGGGAACTTTTAGGCTGCTTTGTTTATTGAACTTAAATGTGCCTAAGCTCCATGATTTCCATGTAGATGAACAGCTGGATCCCTTGCAGAAACACATTCTCTGCCTTCATTCAGATTAATTAGCATATTTTGGAATTGGTATAACATAACTTTTCCCTGAAAAGGAAAATGTTTCAGTGAAAAATGAATGCACCTCCCCTACAATCATATCCAAAAACAAGAACTGCAGCCAGTGTTCAGTTTAAGTTGAAATATTAAATCTTTCTCCATAGCTCTGAACCATCATTATGATTCTATTCACAGAAAAGAGAGGAAGGAATTAAACTCATACCACTGCTGTATATTAGGCTAATAAAAGAACTAAATGTATCAATGAAAAACAAATTTAAAGGAAAATTATGTTCGAGTTACCTTAGCAGTTTGTATCTTTAGCTCAACATAACAAATAAGTACTTTATTTATCAAATTTGCAACAAGTCAGATTATATTAAATGATATCTTTGAATATTACGTTAAATGATATCTTTGAATTGTTTATATGTATATTAGTGAAGTTGGATAAAAATTAATTATTTTTCTAATCATATGCAGTATGTATATACAAAATATTGTATACTCTGTAAACTGAATGACTGCCCAAGTGTTTTGCATTTTTAAACTGGACTCTGATATAACTGTACATAAATAACTCTCTTCTGTTGTATGATTTTATCATTATTTCACCTTCAGATAATCTTCTCATCCTCAAGTCACACTCTTCATAAGCATACTTAAGCATTTCCTTGTACTAATTAGGTGTGGCATTCACTCTAGGTGATGTCTGTAGAACAACTAGTTACACGCACGCACGCACACAGGGTGCCCCATAAGTCATGAATTAAATATGTAAAGATATGAAGAAATTATATTTTTGGTTTCATCCTTTATCCAAGCGTAAGCAAACAAAGTTTGCATGTGAAGTAACTTCATGACTTGTGTATTGGGGGGGGGGAGCTGAAAAGTTCTGATGAACAACTAGGACAAAAATTATATTAAAGCAACTGATATAACCATAAGAAAGAACATATCTTAAAACCATTTAACCCCCATCAAATTTAATAATTTGTTCAGTTTCTTTTAGGATATATACAAAGACATATTTTGATGATGTATTTTGTATTTGGTATATTTTGATGATGGTTTTGATGAAAGTCAAAGATAGAGGGGTGGGCTGTCTTCAAGTTTTTCATGCAAGATATGTCTGCAACCGAGATTCACCAAACTTATTGTGAGACTTTAGGGGACTGTGGCCAAGTTTAAAACTTGGCATCCTGAGACAACAGATGTTCCCAGGTCAGGAAGACTTTCCACAGGAATCACACCCGAAAATCTCAATGCAGTGCATGCTATGATCCTTGATGATAGATGAATAACAGCCAAAAACATTGCAAAGATTCTGGGGGTATCCAGGAAACAAGTTGGAGTTATCATCCCATCAACATCTAGACATGCAGAAGCTCTCAGCAAAGTGGGTCCCCAAAATGCCAACCAAAAGAAGGAATGTGTGCAAATATTTGGGCTCATATTATGACTGTTGATGAAACATGGCTTCATCACTATGACCCAGAGACCAAATAACAGTCTTTGTGTCTGAGACACAAAGGTTCCCCACGGCCAAAGAAGTTCTGAACCCAAAAGTCAGCAGTGAAGGTTCTTGCCATTTTCTTTTGGTATATGGATGGTGTTAATACTTACAAGTACCTAAAAAAGGTACTTGTAACTGTTACAGCAGCAGTTTATTCAACAACTCTGAAGGAGATACTGAAGGAAAAATGTCAAATGAAACTGAGCAGAGGCATGTTGCTTTTGCAGGACAACGCACCTGCTCACATTGCTCATGAAACCCAACAGACAATACAGAACTTGGGCTTTCAATGTCTGCCTCACCTACCTTATTCATTAGACCTGACCCCCATATGACTATTTCCTATTCACAAATTTAAAGAAAACACTTGAAAGAAACAAAATTTACAACGTACGATGAAGTCATATCTGTAGCTTAGGACTGGTTTGTGCAACAAGGGAAAGCCTTATTTCTTAGAGGATTACAAATGATGTAGAATAATGTATAAGTTACATGGTTGTATCTCAGTTCCTTCATGGTGACTATCACAACTTTTCAGCACACCCTCATAGAGACTAATAACTCCACATCAATTGCCTTAGTATCATCTTATAATGCCAGTCACATATCTTTATAGACATGAATAATGCTATGCATTATGCGAAGGGCTACTATCCGGATAGCACAACCAAGTGAAAAAAAAACTTTCAACAGAAGTCATGAAGGGTTTAAAATGAGTGGTTTTTCAGAACTAATAAAAAAAAAATTCCAGGTTCTGTATTTCATTATAACAAAAAAAAAGTTCTTAAATGTCTAAACCCCCTTCATCACTTAGGGCCACCCTGTGTGTACAGGGTGTCCCAAAATTCACGCAAGATTTAAATTTAGCGCCATTTGTGCGATAATGTGTTGCCAACAAGAAAAAAAATGACAGCTGACAGTTCAGGGTTATTAAAAATGGAGCGCTACACGAAAGAACAACGCATTTTCATTGTTGAGTAATATTTTAAAAATAATGAAGGTTTGGCAGCTACAATTCGCAATTTTCGTACAAAATATGGTCGGAATAGTGATTTAACTTCATCAACTGTGAAAAGATTAATTAAAAAATTCAAGGAAAATGGATCAATTAGTGATCTTATACACTCTGGCCGTCGTTCAACAGAAAACATCGAAGCAGTTCGTGAGAGTGTTGCTGAGAGTCCAGGAACATCAATTCGGCACCGTGGTCTTGAATTGGGCATTTCGAGAAGCTCTCTACAGCGTATTCTCACGAAAGATTTGCATTTTTATGCTTACAAAGTTCAATTGACTCAAGAACTGAAGCCTACTGACCACACACAGCGAAGAGAGTTCGGTGATTGGATTATGGAACAACAACAAGTGGATGCTTATTTTTCGAACAAAATCATCTTCAGCGATGAGGCTCATTTTCATCTTGATGGCTTCGTTAATCGACAAAATTGTCGCATTTGGGGTTCAGAAAATCCACGAGTGATTGCTGAGAAACAAATGCATCCACAACGTGTCACTGTTTGGTGCGGATTTTGGGCTGGAGGCATCATCGGTCCATTCTTCTTCGAAAATGCGGCTGGTGAGGCAATAACAGTTAATGGTGCTCGCTATTGCGACATGATAATCCAGTTTTTTGTGCCTAAATTGCAAGATATGGATGTGGATGACATGTGGTTTCAACAAGACAGTGCCACATGCCATACAGCCCGAGAAACAATTCAATTACTGCATGAGTCATTTCCTGGTCGTGTAATTTCCTGTTTTGGTGATCAGAATTGGCCATATCATGTGACTTAATGCCGTTGGACTTTTTTCTTTGGGGTTTTTTGAAGTCTAAGGTTTATGCCAACAAGCCCAAGACCACCCACGCCTTGAAGGAGGAAATTGAGCGCTGTATCAACAAAATTCAGCTACGTTTATGCAAAACGGTCATGGAAGATTTCGACAAAAGAGTGCGTATGTGCCAGCAAAGCCATGGAGGCCATTTACCTGATATGCTATTCCATGCATAACCCTATACTGTATACTTTATGAATCAATAAGAAATTACAATTTTTAATTAAAAACCTGTGTTTTCTATCAAAATTACTTCTTGCGTGAATTTTGGGACACCCTGTATATATATATACACACACACCGGTGTCCAAAAACTAAAGATGTGCTACATTTATACCTGTGTATGAAAAAATTTTCATGATTACAACCAAATGTGGACAAATTTATTGCTAGCAGACTAATAAATTATATTAGACAAAAAATATGTTATAAATTTCATACAAATTAAATTGCAATATGTTTTTGACAAAAGTTACAAATTTCCTAAAGGTGTAGTTAAGGAATTGATGTACAGTGCTTACAGAAAACTATGCAGAGAGACATTTCACTATGGAATATGTCCATCCCAAACTGCGATATAGCTCTCACAATTCGTCATACCATGCTTAGCACCAAGTGATTCAGTAGGTCAGGCCAGTTTGCCTGACCTACTCCTCCTTCAGAGCAAGAACAGGCCTTGTTTTCTATAGGCGAATTTTGAGTATACTATAGGGTTGAAATCTGGGGAGCATGCTGACTACTCAATTTGATTAATATCCTTGGTCTCCAGAAGTATCTCCACTGCTCATGTATGATGTGGTGTGATTGTCATCCATAAAAATGAATTCTTTGCCTTCAGTACCATAGAACAATTGAACTTCATTGCAATATCATTCACCAGTCATAGTTCCTTTTTCCAGCACTTGTAACTCGGTGTGTCCATTAAGCATGATACCTCCCCACTCCATGACTCCAGCACCATCATATCTGTTCCTTTCAAGAACATTTTCGCGATGGTAAGCAGTACCACTTTCATGCAAGATCAAGCATCATCTAGAATCGGAGGAAAGATTAAAGCTACTCTCATTTCTAAAGAGTACATTTGTCCATTGGTGTCTTGTCCAATTTTTATGGATACAACACCACTGATACATTTATGTATAAAGGGATGTGGATTTGCGGGCCTTTGGGTATATAGGCCTACTTGTAGCAAATGTCTTATCACAGTTTGTTGAGATATTCGCATACCTGTGCTTGAATAGTGCCAACTTGCAAGCTGACCTGATGTGGTGTATTGGTTATGTTCTGCTGTTATAGCCAAAAATCTGTCTTCATAGTCCATGGTAGAGCAAGGGCGACCTCTTAGCAAATGTCTGGAACACATTCCATTGGTTTGAAATGCTGCTCAGAGCCTGGATAAACACTGTGTGAGATTTCAAACTCTCTGGCAACATGAGTAATTCTATCACCTTCTTCAGGCTTTCCAATAATTCTTTCATGTGTGAAATCATCTAAATGATGTCTTTGAGACATTACAGGACATGCAAGTTTGCAACTTTATTCTTTCATGAAAAGAGCTTCCTTCAAGCACAGTTTGCTTAGCTCTGTGTCTTTTCCCTGCCAACCTGGAAAAAACACTTGTTTTGCTAATCTTTCCTCTCTCATACTTTTGAAGTGACCATACCACCTGAGATTAGCTCTACTACTAAAAGAGAGTTGAAGAGAGTGGAAGCTTTTTATGGATGATCCCAGAAAATGTTGGATTAGTTTGCTCATGTCATAAAAGTTTCTATAATGGAAATTGACTGATGAATCAATGCCAGCTATCTGTTTGAACTGGCCATGTTGACAGTTATCTGAATACTGATCATTGAGTGATCAAGTTGATTGCATATATGCTAATGCCAGAAGCATCAGGAATAAAGGTGAAGAGCTGTTAGCTAAGGCAGATGTTGTGGGAACAAAAATTATTGGCATTAGTGAGACATGTGGCTGACAGAGGAGGGAGGATATCATTACATAAATAGAATTTGATGGCTCAGTATATTCTGGGTGGACAGATAAGATAGGAAGCATGTGGACAGTTTTCTGATGATTGTAGAAGACTTAAATCCAACCAGAGTAAGAATCTCCAATGGTAGTATAGAAAGAGTGATACAGTCAGTGGGCTTGAAGCTGTTCGGTGTGCTATAGAAATTCACAAGGCAAAATACACGTTTGGGTGCAACCCCAAACCAGGATCATCTGAAGAGTACTGAACTGCATAGAGATAAATCTTATGGATACAAAGAGAACTGATATTATCAGCAATTCCAACATGGGGATATAGACTGGAGGGAGGAGAAAGCATCCATGTCAAGGGGAAAATAATTTATAGAATTACTCAGGAATAACTATCTTAAGCGGTATGTGATGAAAGGGACTTGCAGTACAAGAACAGAAGTTCTGATAACATCTGTTGATTGTCTATAAATGAGTTGACTATTATGCCTCTAGTTGATGAGTGATTAAGCAGTCAGCATTGAACAGGGAGGTGATAATATATGTGAGACCTCTGATTAAGAAGAGACATATGTTGAATTATAAGGTATGTGGTGATAAACTGAGAAGGCATCATGAAGCAGTACCATATCATGGGAAACTGCATGACAGAGGAATCATCAGACCACAGGAAGCAATCATAGGATGTTTGAGGGAAGCACTATCTTGTTGTATTACCAAACTTAAGAGATTAATTCACATGGGATTTAAATGGGTGAATAATACTTTAAAACAAGCATTGCATAGAAATAAATAATGTCAAGGATTCAATATTATGAATAGAGCAGTGATGCAAGTTGACCAGAGCAGATCTGTGAGTCTCTATAGCAAGAGTTAAGCTTGAATATCTTGCTTGATTAATTTTGAAAGAAGAGCACCTCAGTGTAATAAACTGTTAAAAAGAAAGTTGAGCTTTAAGGTATATGTCATACAGAGAAATTGTCAATTCAGAATGTTAGCAAAGTGATTGGTATTTGTGGGTCAAGAAAAGTTTTCTTAAAACATTGCCTTTTTATTTTGCATCATCATCAAATTCTAAAGAAGTACCCTCAAGGATTGTACAAGATACTCTGATAGTACCATGTGAAAAGCTTACCTTGCTAACTTTGTATTGATAATTTTCCTCCATATCATAATTTCACCTATCAGAACTCCAGTATTGTCAGATACTGTATTTCAATCTTCTAAGATTGAAATTATTATCTTTAAGAAGAATATGAGTAGGTTATCTCTGCTCATACATTCTTCTGTGCTAACAATATGGAGTTTCTTTCTAATATATGCTTACTCTCTTAGTATTTCTCAGGTACCCCTCATATTTGCAGTCACCAGTCTTTTATTAATGGTTTTATTTGTAATCCAGCTCTCAGATCCATAAGTTAAAATTGGCTTGAACACTGTCTTGTATTCAGTTCGTTTAGTGACTAATTTCTCTCTTATTCCATATAAATTTATTCAGTTGACTTCCTAACATAGCAACTTTGCTATTATCTGTTTCCATATTTAGTTTACCATCTTAACTCTAAAAATTGTGCTTGAATAGCTGAAATATTTTACTTGTTCTATAGGTTTCCCATTCAGGATGCAATTAATGTTCTCAGTGTTTCTGCCTATTTCACTGTCTTCTTGATATTGCTGATTTTCATACCAAATCCAGTAGAAGTCAGCAGGGAATCTTGCAGACTTCTACTGGATTTGTTAGGAGTATAATATCATCTGCATAAAGTAAAAAACTAAGATTGACATCTCCAGTTTTGATATCAGGTTTAGTGCTGCTTTCATGATAATGTCATCCATATAAATGATGAATAATAGTGGAGATAATCTGCAGCCTTGTCTTATGCCTGCTTCAGTATCAAACCATCTTCCTGCACTTCCATCAGTTTTACTTGCTGACTTATAATTCAGATATAGCCTCTGCACTGATCAATATAATGTCCCATTTACATTATATAATTGAAGCATTTTGCATACATTTCTCTTGACATGACAATTTGTCATATGTCTTTTCTAGATCTACAAATCTTAAATAGAGATTCTATTATTTTAATGGCTAATATAGCCTACTTCGTTTAGGAGTGCCCCTTTTTTTTATAATGTCATTGGCTCTTTACTCAAAAAACTTAGGGTATTACTGAAGTTATAAAACTAATATATGAAGAATAAAAAAGGAGGAAAATTTAGACTTTTTTTTGCTGTTTTCTGTCTCCTTATCCTGGCAATGTGCCTGTCATCTGCTGTTAAAGGAAGGGGTTTTTTGGGGGGAAAGTGGGAGAATTTTTTGAAAAAAAAAAACAGGTTTTTTATATGTAAAATATTATTAAGGATGGGTAGAGAGCATTTGGGAGGGGAAGTTGTGAGAAAGATCTGAAGAAGTTATTTTTTGGGAGGAGAAGAGGGATTTAAGGGAAAAAGTCAGGTGGGAGTAATGGGGTATGAGCTGTTTCGACAGGTGTCGTCTTCGGAACTCATGGAGGAAGTGGATGCTATGTCATATCGGTTAGGTGTTTGTCTTTGGTGTACTTGTGTTGTCTCCTATTGGTCGAAGTCATGGCCTAATTTTTATGTTATACAGCTTTCAACTCTTGAAGGATTATGTAGGGTCGGTGGACATTTATTGAGTTTTCGTCACATTATGGCTATTGTTTCTGATATTCTAAGCATTGTTTCGTTGTCTTGTATGTGTAACATGGCCTTGTTGTTTTGTGGGGTATGTTTCTGTTCAAGGGCATGGACTGCTATTTCAGTTTTTCCTGTACTTTGTATCCTGTTTTTGTTGTTGCTTTTTTTATTGTTTGAATGTTCTGGAATAGGGATGTTACAGTCATAGAAGTATTTTTGTAGTCTTGCCCATAAAGACCTGATAGTATAACCTGCGTAGGTGACATGACAGTCTTTTTGGCAGGGAAATTTGTAAACAATGTTGTCGTGTTCTAATATTTCTTTGTGTGTGTGTGAGATTTTGTAGGTTTTAGAAGTGTTGCTAATTTTTGCTTTGTGGTGAACACGAACTTATAGTCAGTGTGTTTGAAAATGTATTTCTAGTCTTTGTATGGTTTGGATGTATGGCAGTTTGATAATTTTTTGTGTTGGGAAGTTTGTTTTGGTTGTTCGGTTGTTTTGCCTGGTTTTTGCTTTTGGTTTAATTTATTAGTTATGTTGGGTAATTCCAATTTTGAAAAATTTGTGTTAACTTCTTTATTTCTGTGTTGATAATTACGGTTAGTTGAAAACTTGTAAGCATTATGGATTGTGTTAAGATGACTGATTTTTTGATCAAATAAGGATGGTACGAGTTAAAATGGAGGTAGTTTCCGATATGTGTAAGTTTGTGGCAGGGCCACCCCTAGATATTTTGCTGCCCCGTGCAGTAGCATATTTTGCTGCCCCTTCTCCCTTATTTTTCGTATAGTTTATGCTAATTTTGCCGCCCTGTGCAAATGCACGACATGCACCGTCGGTAGAGCCAGCCCTGGTTTGTGGAATATTTTCGTGGCTATTTTGTTGTTTGTTCTGACTAATGTCAGGTTTAGGAAATTGGTGGATTTGTCTTGTTCGGTTTCCATGGTGAATTTTAGTCTGTTGCTGTAATCGTTCAAGGACGCTTGTAAGGCGATGATGCTTGTGGGTTCTCCAATGCATAGAATATTGGCCATAAAAGGTGATGCCAGGGGGGGGGGGGTGTAGGAGTGATTCCATGTGTGCTAGGATTCAGCTAAATGTCCGCCGATGTTTTGACCCATAAGGAATCCGAAAATTTGGGTGTACATGTTGTTAAGAAGTTTGCTGAGATTACTAGTTTGATTAGATTTATGATATCACTGGGTGTTAATTTTGTTCGTGAATGTAGTGTGGTCTGTGAGTAGTGTGTGTGTACGATGTCTAGTGTTCTGAGGACGTCTTCATGGGATAAGGTTAGGTTTTATATTTTTTGGAAAAGGTCTATGCTAAGGTTACTGTGGTTTATCAGTTCATAAAGATTCCCGTAATTGGACCACATGTTTATTATGATAAATAAAAAACAAACCCGACAAGTTTCATAAGTTGCCTAACTTGCATCTTCAGGGGTCAAAGGTAACTAAAAGTTTAAATGCACGAATTGAGAAATTACTCAAAATAGTTCATTCTGTGCAGTTGTCTAACTGTTCATTAAATTGAATAAATATCCGAATGTAGATTCAGTGCAATGCTAAGTTTGAACATTGCTGGATGCTGTCACATTCACAATGTCTGAGGTCTGACTTGGGTGTATTTTTTATCAATGTTGACCAAACTTGGTGTAGAATTATGCCCTGGTTTTTGTTGCATTGCATTGCAATTCTAAGCATGTTTGTAGCTGTAAATTTCCTTATGAAACAATTGTTTTCAATGTAAGACATGTTTGTTTTTTGCCAGAGTACATTATGGCCGGTGGAAGTTGTATGGTGTTGGATCCTCCTCCTTCTTAATCTATACCTTGGATCCGACATGTTAGTCACTATGATGATGTTCGTAAACAAAATAATAAGTTGCTAGTTGGTTTCTAATTTAAATATAGAGAAAAGTTATATTTAAAGACTGCGCCACTCTATATCTGAATTAGTTCAAGAATTGAAGAAAAACCAACTCTCAACTACCTTTCCTTTATATGTTGTTATTATATATACCGGCCGAGTATACTAAACTTATTTAATTCACCCGCTTTGGTTCGAATATTTTATGAATGGTGCAGTAAAAGAGATTGAGGCAAAATATAACTTTTGATTAACAAAAACAAACATTTAATTTTAAAATCACAAATTTTACACTTAAGATCAAATCACTAATTAAGATATTATAAACACTTCAGCCTTTCTGATAATACTGTCATACAAACTCAGACAATGGTAAATTTGTTATCTCTAATACAGTCTTCTCACAGTTCCTTAAGTTCCAAATACAATAAAATCGCAGTAACACCTCCTTACAAGTAAACACTTTTAAATTTACACTTCAGTTAATCTTCACAATAGTTACTGTTAACATAAGGAAATTCTAAGATGAAACAATCGCATCTCTGTATAGGAATATTAATGGTTGGAATGTTCTTACCGATAATCTTCCTTCATCAACTTACACAAACACTTTTTATGACTGTAAACACTTTGAACAGTATACGGCACTCATTAAATAAATCTAAGCAATAACTGAATTAATCGTCGGTCACTATACACATAAACAAACGTTCTTGCATAAAATGCATAAAATACTACTGATCACTTATGAAGTCCCCCTCAAAGAAACCTTAGAGCTAATCCAAGCTAAATTTCCTCCCGATATCTCAGCCCTATTTCAGTTTACAATGAACTCAGGCTATTTCGTTTGGCAGGAAAAATTCTACAAACAGATAGAGGGGACAGCCATGGGTTCACCACTTTCCCCACCCTTGGCCAACTTCTTCATGGAGACGTTTGAAGAGAAAGCCATAAAATCAGCCCCACAAAAACCTACCATATGGCTTCGCTACGTTGATGATGTTTTTGCTATTTGGCCACATGGCCCGGATTCACTCCTCTCCTTCCTAACACACTTGAACAACCAACACCCTAGAATCAAATTCACCCTGGAAAAAGAGGAAAACAATAACCTCCCCTTCCTAGACACACTAGTCACTCGCCAACCTGATGGAACCTTGGTTTTCTCAGTTTATAGAAAACCCACCCATACAGGCAGATACATTCACCAACAATCCCACCACCCCCCCCCTCACAACAATATGAAGTTATTAAAACATTATTCAACAGGGCAGAAATAATCTGTTCTAATGATCAAGCCCTAACCACTGAACTAAATCACATCCGTGACACTTTCTCAGCTAACGGCTACCCCCTCCAAAAAATACTTAACCCAGTTATCCACAACCCACCACCCCCTCCCCTTCACAAAAAAGATTACTCTAAATCCATCACCATTCCCTACATCCGAGGCACCTCGGAAAAAATCAATAAAATCTTAAAAAAACGACTTGATCACTTGTTTCAGACCACATAGAAAACTGGCATCCCTTATCTGCTCCACCAAAGACCAACCACTTCCCCTAGACCTACCTGGTGTATACCAGGTCCCTTGCAGCTGTAAACTGTCCTACTTTGGCCAAACAGGCAGGACAGCAAATATCAGAATCTCAGAACACAAGGATTACATCCGATTTCACCAGTACAGCCACTCTGGGCTTGCAGACCACGCTCTGGATACTCGCCACAGAATAAGATGGAAGAAAGCCACAGTAATACACCGCAGCAAGTTCAAGTATGAAAGACTATTCATGGAATCAGCCTCGGCCTTAGGAACATGCCAAACTTCAACAAATTTGGATGTATGAGACTGCCCCAAATTTGGGAAACTTATCACAACTTCAGCCCAAAGGCCAAGAACTACCAATATAGCTCGCCAGGGGGCACCATCAGGACTTTAGGAAAACGCTAGCTTCAGTCTCATTTGCTGTTATTAGTACTTGTGTGCAAGTGTCTTTGTAGTAAGTTCCCAAGAAGATGGCAACGTGACATTCGCCGAAATATCGGAAAGTATATATTAAAGTTTATTTAATCTATATTTCTAGTATACGCTGTCAATTCCTTAAATATTAGTTATCATTATCAAGATCACTTATGAATTAAGGCAATACACAATAATTCCTTAACTTGAGGTTTTATATGCACAGCTGTTCATTCTTCCTGCATTCATTTAATTCCTTAGGCAATATATATCTATGCACAGCTAACGGTGAACCTCAACTTTACAGCCTCTACTTTTTGCTAACTCTGTGCTTTGCTTCAAGGTTCTGTATGTCCTTGAAAGGTCGGCCCTGAAATTGAATCTCAACTCAAATATCGCTAGTCTATTTAGTAGTCACTCAGCTGTTTTCTGTAGCTATAATTGTTATTCTACAATTTATTAGCTAACCGCCTCTCGACTAGTAGACTTTATTAGCTGCTTGAGTGACTTGCCGACTCGCTATTATCGCACTGCGATTTCCGAATGCTCCGATTCCAACCCTCTCCTTTGCCAATGCCAATCCTCTCCTTTCTCTCTCTCTAATCACTATTTTCAGCATTCTTCCTTTTTATATATGCGTTTTTCCCGCCTAAATTGTTCTCGTGATTTCTTTATCTAAAACTCTTTTCAATAAACCTTCTCCTCACGTGGTGTTCCAATACGTGCTCGCTCACTTACATACGTCTCCGTGACAACTAAACAAAATAGAATAAAATTGAGGTATTGCATAACGCTAAACTTCTACAAATAGGAATAAATAAGGAATATTTACATTTCAATTAATGCGCAGTTAAATTATCAAATACAAGTTCTTATAATATTAATATAGTAATAAACAAAATAGCTTAATATTTAATACAGTATTTTCATTATTAATACATATATCTTATTAAAGAGCCTGTGTAGCTCAGTGGATGTGGCGTTTGCACACCATCGCGCTAGGCAGTTATTTTCAACGATAAAACGAAGAACTTCAATTGGCGGCGTCTTTTCTGGTACTAATTTGGACACTACTTTCAGTTCATCACATGGCTCAATTGCATCGATGTCTCTATTTTCTTCATGTGTTAAAACGGCTTCTAAGTTTTTACAATTGTCTAAGAGCTCATTTGTCGTCTCAGACTTTAATTTAGAGATGTTATATAAAAATGTGAACTGTGATGTTTTCAATAGAATTAGTTGCAACATAAATAATAAAAAAGAAAAATTCGACTTAGAATTTTGTTTTCGGATCTAAAATAGGTTCGTGTCTCATGCTATTTTTTCTGTTGACGCAATCTGGTACTTTCGAATGTTGGTTTCAAATCAGCATCAGCTTCGACTTTCTCAGCTAATGTACCATCGACAAAAAAATTTTGAAATGATTTATCATTTCTGAGATTCTTAAGACTTTTTGAGAACATTACCCAATGTTGTTATGGCGCTAGACAATTCCATCTTTATGCTTTGCTACAGTTTACTTGCAACATTAATTTCATTTAAAACATAGTGCCATATAACCGGACAACATAAAAATATAAACTCTCTAAGTTTTAGAGCAAGGGTTTCAGCATCGTTTCTCGCCATTTTGTCTACTGACTCATCATCAGCAATTTCTATCGGTGCATAATAAAATTCCTCGATATAGTATCGTAAAGGACGAATAGCGTCGATTCTAGATTCCCAGCGAGTTGTACTTAATGGCGTTAAGGATGTAATATGTGTCTTAAAGATTCCCCAAATTGACGCTGAGAAAAACACATACAATTTCTGAGCCGTTTCAAAAAACGAAATCCCTTCTCTAGATGACATCGCGGCATCATTGACCACCAAGTTGGGAGAATGATAACAGCAAGGGATATAAAAAGCTCTTGGGTTCAAGTCCCTAATGCGTTGTTGAACTCCTGAATGCTTTCCTTTCATGTTCGATCCATTGTCATAACCCTGGCCTCGCATGTTGGCGATTGGAATATTCATGTCTGATAATTTTCTTAAGATACATTCGGTTAACGCTGAGCCTGTAGTGGCTTCTACAAGAATGAAACCAAGAAAATGAATGTTGATATCAGTTGGATCCGTATTAACAAATCTTACAATTAGTGTTAATTGTTCAGTGTGACTTACATCCGGAGTACAGTCTGAAACTATGCTGTAATATTTAGCTTTCTCAACCATAGAAATTATTTGTTTTTTAATGGTTCCAGAGAGGAGAGCAATCAATTAATTTTGTATATTTTTCCCAAGAAAATGTTGGGCCAAACCACAAGCTACTCTCATTAAATGTTCAGACATAGCACTGTCAAATCTGGCAATCAGTTCAACAAGCTGTAAAAAATTTCCATTATTATGGTCATATAAATATAAATTATCAGATGTTCCACGAAATGGTAAGCATTGTTGGCCCAAGTACTGGACAACAGCAATTAGGCGTTCTATTATGCCCCTCCAGTGCCGAATTTCTGAATTTAATAACTTTTGCTGCATTGAATCAATTGTCTGTTCTCATTTAAGCCTGGACGATAATTCAATCCACTTTTCATGGGACTCCAAATGGTTTTTGGATTTCTCGTGTTCATTAAGATACACATATAAATGACCCCAATCATTATACCCATCAGTAGCGAATGACATTATATTACAGGAAAACAACTTACAGCAGAAACAAAATACAGAATCTTTTTCTTTTGAATACACTACCACGATCGATTAATATGTTCTCCATTGCTTAGTTCCCTGGTGTAAAAATTTAATGAAAATTTCCTACCATTAGAGCTGCGCGGAAAAATGAAATCACTATTTGGTTTCTCTGGCAGGCCCTTTTTTAAGATTTCCAGTCTTTCGGCTTAAAGGATTCCATCTAGCTGGATCAGTGTACCTATCAAGTTCATCATTAAATCTCTAGATTCGGAAATTGTCATATCAGTCTCATTTTCGAGATTCCTTGCAATGTCTATGTTACTGGGATCCGAGTTAGAAGTACTTGCCATGAGCTCAGAATCATTAGTTTCGGTACATTTCCTTATTTCCTCCTGCCCTACATCAGCTGATTCAGTTTTAGATATTTAAGTAAAGTCCCGCTATGTTTATGAATATCACGTTCTTTTTCCGTTTGCGATATTCTGCACGTGATGGTTTTTTTTTCTTTTATCGGACATTGTAATCAATTTGCATATTAAAATTGTTTCAAACCCTACAATAAAACATTATTAGTATGGTATTATTTAGTAAATAATGGAGGTTGAAACACTGTACTAACTACTAATTTACATAAAACTAAAAAAAAAACTTATCACTGTATCAGTCACTAACACTGAGCAAAATCAACTTTCCTTAATACACGCTCAAAAACAACTGAAACGTTCTGTAGATTACAGTATCGACGGCCGTTACTCAAAAAGAAGGACTCGAGTGGAAATTTCAATTACTTCGTATATGACTCGTTTTGTAGTACATGTGTCTTGCCTTAGGTGTAATTCATATAATCCGATTAAGTTCCAAGTTCCCTGTGTTTAGTTCACAATATATGCATGCCCAATACTAAGAATTAGCATGATTAATACAACTACAAGTTTTTACAATTATATTACAATACATTATACAAAATAGTTGCCCACAACAGGAGGTAATATTTTAACATTTATTCTGATGAACAAAATTGGCCTTGGGAATGGTAGATTATGTTAAAAACTGAATGAGATATTACTATTACTATTATTACGGGCAACTCCAGGGAGTCATTAGACTCATCGAGGGAGGCCCCAAATCATATTCATCACAACTATCTGACATTCATACAGTATCTATCATACCTCGCCTTAAACTCATTCACTGTCACAGCATCCACCACAGACTCAGGGAGCGCATTCCACTCATTCACTACTCTAAAAGTAAAGAACCCAGCTCTAACACCTTTACTAACCACACTTTTGCCCAGTTTCCATGGATGTCCCCTAGTCCTCCCACAACCAGCCCTGTTCTCAAAAATATCTTCTGAATTAATTTTATAGAAACCCTTCAGTAATTTGAATGTCTCAATCATATCTCCCCTCCTTCGCCTATCAACCAATTTTTGCAACCCACAAATCCTCAACCTGTTCTCATACGGTTCATTCCACAGACCTGCTTGATCTTGGTCACTCGCCTCTGGATCCTCTCCACCTCCTCCCCATCAAGAAGAAACCTAGGTGACTAAATCTGAGCACAGTAGTCTAGATGGGGTCTTATCAAGGCTCGATAGAGAGGAAAAATAACCTGCTTTTCAACGTATTCTTCAGCAACCAAGTGATTTGATGAGCTATTTTGGTCACTTTTGCAATGTATCCCCTAAATTTCAATTCCTTATCCACCAACACTCCTAAATCTCGTGCCTCATCAATTTCCTGGAGCAGGGTTCCACCAATGCAATAAACTGCCGCCAATCTTTTCATCCCAAAATGCATAACCTTACATTTTGCCACATTAAACTGACATCCATTCTCCTTAGCCCAGACCTCCAATCTATCCAAATCATCCTGCAAAATTTTGATGTCATCTGCATTCACTATTGCCCTACCCAACCTCGCATCATCCGCAAACAAATGTACTGTTCCTCTCAGATCATTTCCTATATCATTTATGAACAAATTAAACAGCAGTGGTCCAAGAACAGATCCTTGTGGCACACCACTAGTCACAGGCCGTCTTGTGGACTCTACTCCCGAGTAAACCACTCTCTGATATCTCTCCGTCAACCACCCTCCTATCCATCTTACCAACCCTATGTCCATTCCCATATGCTGCAATTTACTGATTAGAATTCCATGTGGAATCCTGTCAAAGGCCTTGGCAAGGTCCAGTAGAATCACCGTAAACCCATTACCCTTAACCAGTTCAGCCGTCACTGTGTTATAATACGTGAGCAAGTTACTGAGGCATGATCTACCCTTCACAAAACCATGCTGTCCCCGATACAGTATCCCATTTTCTTCTATCCAATCTTGTATTTTCCTCTTGACTATTTTCTCTAAGACCTTGACAATGATTCCTGATATGCTAATCGGTCGGTAATTTACAACAGCAGTCTTGGAACCACCTTTATGCAGTGGAACTATTTTCCCTTCTTTCCCACCCGCTCGGGACTAACCCAGATCCGAGACTCAAATTAAACAAAATGGTCAAGGGTACTGACAATTCTTTAGCTGCTTCTCGTACAATACAACACGAGCTGGTATACCATCCAATCCCACAGATGTATTGACATTGAGGTTATGCAATAGACTACTCACCTCCACTTCATTAACCACAATTCCCGTATAATCTACTGGTTTATTCGTTTCTGCAATGTCACCACCTGGATGATATACTTTTGCAAAGTGCTCACTCAGTAACTCAACTATCTCAACTGATTCAGTTACCTCCCTACCATCGGCATTCTTTAAAATCAATCTGCCATGTACATTTTTTCTTTTACTTGCTACATATCTAAAAAACTGTTTAGGATTCTCTTTAGCCTGCATGGCCAATGTTCTTTCGTAATCCTTTTTTGCTTTTCTTACCACACTCGTCACCCTTCTGGCCTGCGCTTTATACCGTTCATGGGCCTGCCGGTCACCCTTCTCCTTAAATTCCCTCCACAGTTGTTTCTTTTTTTGCAACTCAAGCTTAATGGTGTTATTCATCCATTTAACCCCTACTTGATTTATTATTCGGACTCTAGGTATACAGTCAGCCATTGCTTCATGCAAGCACTTCTTAACTACCTCTCATGCACTATCAACTTCTAGTCCTTGCAGTTGTACATGCCATGGCACTGAACCAATCAAACTCCTAAGCTTGTCATACTTTCCCGCCAGATAATTCCACATGTACCCTGTCTTAATTGAAAATTCTACACCTTTAGCCACCTCCCAAGTTAAGACCCTATGATCACTCTCACCGATTGGTGGCAATGTGGTCATATTTGTTACAGCCAAATCCTCAGATGTAATTACTAGGTCAAGCACTCTCTGACCCCTAGTATTTTCCATTACATGCTGTCGCAGATAGTTATCCCTTAATAACCGCATAAAATCCAGTTCCTTCCTCCCGTGTGTCCTCTCCTCACTCCAATCAATGCGACCATAGTTGAAATCTCCCATAATAATCACCCTCCTTCCACCCATTTCTTCTATTTGCTTGTGCATACTGTCACCACCATCTTTTCCATCACCTGGTCTATAGCAGCACCCAATTGTATATTTAGTTCTGCTAGCCACAATCTCACACCAAATGGCCTCAAATGTGCTCTTTTCTCTATCCTGCAATTCAACTTCTATTCTCCTTGGCTGGATCTCATCAGCTATCATCAACAATACTCCTCCCCCCATTTTATTCTCTCTGTCATTCCTGAACACACTATACCCATCACATTCAATCCCACTAGTTATATCATCTACAGTCAGCCATATTTCACTAATACCTATAACCTGTGGTCTGGAAGTGCCAACCATGGCCAAAAACTCTTCCTTCTTGTTCCTAATACTCCTAGTATTAGTGTACATGAATTTAAGACCCCCATTAGCCCCTACCCCACCTTGATGCCTTATATTAACTATCCCACTCAGATTTGTTGTCCTTATTTGCTCTGGCATATTATATTCATTCTTACATTCAACTGCCTCCATAAGGACTGTATCTCTACTCCCCCCCCTAACAAATCTAGTTTCCCTGAATTTGCACATCCACTACATTCAGCAACACTTTCTCAAGTCTTACACCGTAACCATTCAAATGCAAGCCATCCATCTTATATAGATCCTTTCGCCCATCAAACTCACTCCACACATCCACAAATTCCACACCACTCGTCATACATAACCCACGCATAAAGTCATTTGCAATTATAGCTCTCCTTTTAAACATTTCACTGTCATACCGTGGCAAAAGACTAATCATTCTAACTCTCTCACTCTTTTCTTTTGCTACCTCAAACAATTCATTCAGGTCTTCTATCATTTCCATTTTATCTCCTTTCAAATCATTCGTACCTGACACAACAATCATTTCTTTCACCCTTTTCTTTTGCTCTCTAATAGACGCAGTTACGTCCTTTATGGTCGCACCAGGTTGGTACGATTTTGTCAAATCCTCTACTAACACACCTCGTACTAACGAGTCTCCATACAGCACTCTATCCTTCATTTTGTTCATGTTCACATTCATACGTCTATTTTTCCTGTCATACCTTTTATTATTGCTTGGTTCATTCAGTCTACTTTTGTTCATGCACTCTAGCTGCTGTTTTGCTCTTTCTATCGCACTATTCAACAACGCGATCTCACTCAATGCATCTATCTCATCTTTTTTGTTCTCTGAGAAACCATTTATACTATCATTCACACTTTCTACATTCACACTCTCACAATTTTCATGTACAACCTTTCCGTTTCTTGTCATATCCCTATTTCCTTCATTTTGAAGGTTGACAAAAATATCACACTCACGATCCGAAATACACTTCAATTCCGCATTCTCCCTACATTCTCTACACACATTGAAACCTTTATCATCATCTAACCGCACTCTGCAAAGCGTACATTTCCAGCTAGTACACTGACTCATTTCTTTTATGCTACCGTTCTTTGATAACGATGGCGAACCTTCATTACTGGCCGCCATTTTCCTATGCACAGGTGCCATATTTATCTGTAACGTGTTTTGTCAAATTAAACGTTATAACACACCAAAAATAGACGCACTAAAATACGCAAGGCAAACAAAACAAAACTACACAATATTAAGTAATTTGTATCGATAACTGAAAATGATACTTATCTTATCTGGAGCTTGCACGAACACTACTCATTACGAATTCATCTAGCGGCGACTTCCGACATAGATTATGAATATTATATTATTATATTATAATTCTTCTCATTCAGAATTTAACACCTGCTAATGGAAAATTCAATTCGTAGTAAGTTAACAAGCACAAGATGGAAATATAATATCGCATAATGAACTTTTAAATGCAGTTTTATTGCAGACTCCATTGTTGCATATGCAAGGAATAGAGAGGAGAGGCGAGAGGGAAAGAGAGTAAGCGAAGAATGACTCGCATAGCTTCGATTACCGAAGAGCATTACGCGAGCATCATTAGTCGACGGATTGTCAGAAATAGAAACAGCATCATGGGCATAATAAGTCACTGGTCAACTTATAAAAACTGCGATCTTACACAATATCATTATTATTACTATTTATTCCACATCTTCATTTTATTCACTTTCATTTTGGTCGCCCCAAAAAAATTGTGTCCCCGTGCAAATGCACCGTCGGTAGAGATGGCCCTAGAAGAAAGTATTCAGTATTACTAGATTTGAGAACCGATCTTCAATTTCAGTGGAAAATTTTTCTTTATACTTCCTTGCAGATTGGTTACTGACATTTGCAACACAGATGTTATTTCGTTCATTACTATTATTCCTGAGACCTCCAAGGAGTCCGAAGACTCGTTGCGGGAGGACACCTACAACTGTCTCAACCACTACACCGAACCTCTACTACGGATCAACGCCATCCACCACCACAACTAGTATTTTTTGTCTGTGAATTGCGTGTGTTCTGAAGGGACGGTTTGTCTGTATGCGGGATGAAAAACCCGAGTTTCCGGGAGAAAAAACCCTGCTACCTCCATATAAGATCGGCTAACTCACCTTCGATTGAAATCGTCCACATAAAGATTCCTCCCGTCGCGACGAGAATCGAAGGGCGCAGTGTACCTTCGTTCTTCCATTTGCGCTACAGAGGCACTTTTTCGTTCATTTCTGAGAACACGCCACCCATTGTTGTAATCGGCTTGCAGGCAATTTTTATGATCGGTCATAAACGGCGGTATTCTCTTTCCCGATTGTTGAAAGATTTCGATGTGTGAAAATTAACGATAATTCATGAATATTTCCATGTTTAAAAATATGCCGCTTGATCACTGACATTTGTTACACAGATGTCATTTCCTTCAGTTTTGAGAACAGAGGATACGATGCCCATTGTTATAATCTGCTTGCGGGCAATTTTTATGACCGGTCATAAACAGCGGCATTCCCTTTCCTAAAGGGTGAAAGGTTTCGATGTGCGAAAATTAAGGATACACATGTTCTGGGTCTGAGCTTTTCGACAACATATTCACGAATATTATTTACCTCAGAATATTTCTATTATATTATATATTCATGAAAAATGCTTAGGAAACTAAAATGACAAATTCCGGAACTTCTCGCGGAACACCTATTCACCTTCGGCAGAACATAGTTTGAGAAACCTTGGTGTAGAGTAAATGTATCTTGGCTTATTGTGCTAGTTCTGATCTAATGGCTGTAATTCTTTTTCTCAAAATCTCTAGTTCCATTCTACGGTAAATTCTCTTAGCTTTGGTTGTATGGAATATTTGGATGAACTTAGGAAAAGTTTCATTGTTTCTACATCGGATTAAGAATATTAGACGGTTGACGAAATTCGGATCTTTTTTTTATTGTGATTTATCGTAATAAACATGCCCAATTACTGGAATCTGTGACGTTGCAACTAACGGTTTGAATAGTTTGGCTACGAATTTCGATAAGGGTGATGTGGTGTTTGGGTAACCATCTTTGTAGGTTTGGCCGAACATACGGGGGCGGCACGAATCTATTGAATTGACCTTTCCCATTTTAGCTTCATCCCATCTCTCTTTGGAATAGCTTTCCCAGTGAAGTTTAGCTAAGATCACAACCTTTAGATCTTCAAATATTATAAAAATATCTGTCTCTTCCCACACAGCATACTAAATAGCTGTAGATTTTACCATCTCTGTGAGAGATGGACAGTTTGTTAATTAAGTTTATTAGAGCGAGGACATCTAAGCTCAGAATATGCGAAGCAAAAGGTTACAGGAATATTCAAAGTAATAAACGGACAAAAGTACGCCAGTCTGGTGCATTTTACACATGTATCCCTGCATTCAAGAGAACATGCTTCTTGTTAAGTACAAATACATAAAACAGAAAAATGATCGCTTTCATTGATGTTCTGTACTCCACGCGAGCACTAGATTGTAAGAGCAATTGTAGAATACGAGCAGATTATATATATACTGTATATATATATATATATATAGATAGATGGAAGAATGTATTGATCCTACTATCAAGGGAGAAATCATAATTCAGCATTTGCTCACAATCATGTGGTCTCATTCGTGTTGGCAATACCCAACATAATCGATGAAAGTCAGTTGTGAGAAGTGTGGGCTAAAATTGCAACATAATAACATTAAGACATGATCCATCGATAAATACGTTTAACACGGTGTAATAAGAAATCCAAAGGATACGCGATTTGCCATGGCTTCGAGATCAGTTTACCGTGAATATGATGGAAAGGAGTACGTTTACCTACTAGATTAGCTATTCCAACATGAACAGGACTATCTGCAGTTCTGTCCTGAAGAACAATGGCGAAATTCCTTAAGGTACGATCCTCACAGGTTGTAAATAAACATGCTTCCTACAAACAAACAGAAAGGCTTGTGTTTCTGCAGCAAAATTTCGATATCGACATTCTGGTGAAACGCGCGAGTTCTTTTAATGTATTTCCACCTCCCCCACTTTGTAGAGTTCTCCAATTTCCGCGAGGATGTGAGCCTCACCTGTCGTGTGTGTGTGTGTGTATATGTATATATATACATATGGACGGCCCGCGTCCACCTCTTCCTCTGGAAAAATGTTCAGTACATTTATCTGATGTGTCTGGATCATTTGACAAGTTTAATTTATTTTCAGTGGATACCGAGGTATCGCTTTTTTCCTGTGGGTATTTGATGGTTTTTCTTAGTGTTATCGACAATTTTTTTTTTTTTTTTCGACAAGTGCATTCTCATCGAATGGTGCCATTTTGGGAGTTGTCCCTGGTGTGAGACTGTAAGTCGTGTGACTGATGTGTGTACAGTCATACTCATGATCATATACTTCAGGTATGGTGAAATAGACATACGTTTGAGTCACTTGTTGACATTTTTTAATTACTGCCTTCTCAGCATCACAGCACAGGTGTAGTGGTGGTTAACTTCCTTTTTGCATTCTAGTATACATTTTGTTCTGCTTTAATCATATTTCTTTCAAAGGCTTTCGATTGTTTTTTTTATACCTCAAGTATTGATATATATATATATATATATATATATATATATATATATATATATATATATATATATATATATATATATATATATATATATATATATATATATATATATATATATCCCTGATTGTATTCATCGTGAGTGTTTTCTACCACCTTGTTATCGCTTTAATTCTTGCAAATCAATCATACTGGTTTTTATATCATTAAAAACTTGTCATCAATACTTTATAATGTAATGAGCCTGACATGGTTCTTAACTACTTTTTCCCACCTTTTCAAAAAAAGAATTACTTGTTTGCGAATATCTGAAGAAATTCGAACGGATTCAAACTTTTTAACATGAATCCTGGTAAGATTAAGGCTGAACAAATCTTTCTTGTGTGAAGGTGCATGTATCTGTAGTCTCTATTTCTGGTCCATTCATACATAGCAATGCACATATTCTCATTTTTAAAGGTAAAATAAACTCGTGTGCTTTTTTTCATCATTATTTTGGTAATTGCAGGCTTCTTTTAGAGAAATGGCTTTACTATTACTATCACTGAAAAGAGCGAATAAAATCGTTCTTTAAGTAGTGATCGAAATCGCATCCACTATTGTGATCATTGACTTCATTTTAATTTGTCAAAAATGCTGTTTGACAAATTAAAACTTCCTTTTTCACGTGGAGGTTTGTACTTCGTCTTCACTGTTTTCTTTTTTGCCTTGAATATGTGTGTAAGAGAGAGAACAATATGCACGACAAATCATAGCTTTGTATTGCAATGCTTTGGAACACATCTCACAAGTAGGGTTTTTATTTATTTTTTTATAATATTGTCAACATTCCTCGGACATTTTTCTCACTGTTAGAAGTAACTACAATAAAATAAAGGAAACTATTTGAACTCATCATCATCACACTGTATGCAGACATGAAGGGAGTGGGTTAGGGTGAATACCCCAATTACAATTATTTTATTTTATTTCTTTCCTGGCAGGAAAGTACATTTTCAAATCGATCGTGATTATTAAAATATTTCGAATTTCTTAAGAATAAAAATAAAGAAAATTTAGACTTGTGTTAGTCAACCAATGCAGAGCATGTTTAATTCATTAAAAACCTCAATATACTTACTTTCAAAAGTTATATCCCCCCCCCCCCCCCCGAGATCTCCCATAACAATCCGCATCAGATTAAGAGCAACCCTGTTTAATTTTCACTGACGTTTTACAGACAACCTAATTTCTTTTTCCTGAACAGAAAGAAAATGCATTATTACTTATCTTTTTAAACATTTATTTTATATCTGAAAATATGGTCTCACTTAACAGTTCAGGCTTCCGCTATTGGCCATAATTTCTACCCAAAACTGCTCCCACCATTATTATTACATCTTGATGGCTCTGCTACACATGAATGCTTTGGCACTGGGGCAGTTGCCAAGAGTCTTTGTCCGAAAAGCACCACTGGCAGGATTTTTACCAATTACGGAAATTGTCACACTATAGAAGGTGCTTAGCTATGTATTTCCCAAAGGCAGTGAAAGTCTACCTCCTTCCTGCTACTGCATTGCATTATCACAAACAGAAAAATCCAACCTCTGACTTCCTACTTCGCCTTTAACTTTTGTAAAGATGATGTGGATAAATGCCACCCAACCATTCTAAATACTAACCACTCAATATCCCATTTCACTTTTTGCCAGAAAGACATAAGAATTTTTTTTTTTGCACGCCTTGGATACCAAAGATTCCTTGTTCTGATGGTAATCCTTTGTTCATTGAAAGGTTTGTGCACCAGACTGATTCCTGCGGACTACCACTCTGTGCCATCTTTTTATGTTCTTATTTCACTGGTATCTATTCTATAGTCTGAAATTTATCTCACATGTTCCACTCCTAAGCAGTGGTTAAATTCTAAACGAATAAGCTCCGGGGGCCTTTAAAGGATCATAAATGTGAGGCTATTGCTAGATTGTCAACATTTTTTAAAATTTAATTTATTTTTATTCTGGTGAAATTAAAAACCATCAGGCCTTTTTTTCCGCACCACCAGTAACACATTAAATACAACTTTACCAGCTATCCTTGAAATGTTGCTCTTTGTTTACTATCCCAATTTCCATCACGAGCTGCATGTGTAAAGAAACTGTATAATGATGCATAGGTATTCCAAATAGAATTCACAGCTCCAAAACTTGATGCAACCCAACGAGTTGACATCTTTCCCACTTTGGTGAGACCGCAGAACAACTGTTCTGCACATTTCCTTAGTTCATGTAAGTTCTTCGGAGACATACTAAAAGTTGAATATACCTTATCAAGAAACACCACAAAATGATTTATTGTCATAACATCTTCCATTGAATCGTGCACAGCAAGTTCAAAGCGATGATTTAGATGTACAGTGCCATGTTAAAGAAAATTTTGCTAAATTAAAATCACTTAATAACCATACATGCGAAATTATCCCCATTGTGAGATCTAGAAAATTAGATATTTTAATTCATTGGTTGTCCCCCCCCCCAAATATCTAATAGATTTGTTGGCATGCACTTTGAATCATTTGGTAAAATAGAATGTATTGAAAATGTATCCAATATAAAAGATAAAGAATGGGCGCATGTATTATCTAACAAAAAAAGATTGACTACAATTGAATGACGATGCCAGACTAGAAAATATCCCATACATTATAAGTTTCTAAAATGCCAGGCTTAGTGATCATTCCAGGAAGACCTCTAGTCTGCTTCAGATGCAGGCAGGTAGGTCATCTAAGAAGAAAATGCACAGCATCGAAATGTGAGCGATGCAAGAGAATCGGACACGATATTAAACAATGTCCAGGGCAGACATGCCTCCATGTTCGCCGCGCGCCCTTCGGTAGTCAACCGAATACATGCGATGAGCTTGAAAAAGCAGAAGCACCCCAGGGCTTAACACCTACGGGTGTTAAGCCCTGGGGTGCTTCTTCTCTCCACGAGGAATGTAATGAAAATAACTCTCCGCTGAAGGCAAAGGAAGGGATTATCCAGGCGGGCGAGGAGACTAACAGCCAAAGGTCAAATTCAGAAAAAGTAACAAAACCTGAAACTACAGAGAAAAAAAAAATCACTCCGAATAACACAAATGAAGAATTAAATAATAATTGCCCGGTTGAAGATGAAGAATCTCCAAACACTGAAATAATTCAAACCATCTCGGTAACACAAATTACAGAAAAAAGTAAAACGGATTTAGAAAACGAAGTAGAGAAATCAGAATGGAATACTAAACAGAATGAAGTTTACGCCTAACATCACCAAAAGCCGGAAGTCAAAACCCAAAGGAAAAAAAAAAAATAACTAAGCGTCCGGAAAGAGAAGGCTCTAGAAAACTTTCAACTTTCTAACTATGACTCACAATCTAAAAATCATTACATTTCAGGCTAAATAATAAAACATCGATTCAACTACAGTTAATTTAATCTTTCAACACAGACGCAATATACTTATGATACAAGACATTAGACTACACAACAACACTGACTCATCAAACAGCTTCAAATACAAGTTACAAACAATGTACCATATCGTTGCCGAAGAAGCTCAGGCCAATGGAATAGGTGGAGTTACTACACTAATAAAAAAATGGGGTAACCTCCAAATATCCCATAATGTAATCAGTCATAGAGTTCTGGAGGTCGAGCTCCTTTAGCAGAAAAAAATACACAAAATAATTAACATATATGGACCAGCCACACATAATCATAAGACCACCTTCTGGGAGGAGGTGTGACACTATATTCAACAAAAATAAAACCCAATAATAGCAGGCGATATGAACTTTACAGAACAACCACAAAAGGATCAAGAACACTCAAACTTACTTCCGCAGAAAAATGTCACAAGAGTTTTCACCCACTGTGGCCTATCAGATGCCTTCAGAATCTTGCATCCCCAAAAGAAGGAATTCACATATTTTGCACCCGGAAACGCCTCTAGAACTGTACAACACACACCTGTCATGTTCAGCGATCACCATATGGTGATGGCTGAACTACAATACCAACAAACAGAAACAACTGAAAAGTTTACAAACAGAAATTTCCCCCTATGGAAATTTAATAAACACTTAAAGATGACGATGAATTCAACAGTAACATAGAGAAAATAGTTGAGGAAATAGAATCCATAGAAAATGCTGTAACAGCCTGGGAGAAATTTAAACACATGACAAAACAAACAGCAATCAAAATTAGTAGAATAAAAAAGCAGCAACAAAGGAACAAACAGAATGCGGACACGAAGAAATTATCAAAATTTTATCACTGCCATGACAGAAATAAAGAAAACCTCAGAACAGAAATAGAAGAAATTAAAAACCGCATCACAGCGAAACAGTTTCTGGAAAGAGAAGGAGCGTGGCTACGAGCTGGTCTCAAAATAATTGAAAATGACGAAGGGAAGACCTCGACAGCATGGCTGTTTGAGAAACAACGGAATGCAAAACAGAATAAAAACCATAACATACGAAGGCCAAACTCTAAACAAAGACTCCGAAATAATTCGTGGTGTTCAAAAATACTTTTCTTCACTATTTCAAGAAAAACGCAGCAGTCGGGAAGAAAGAGAAAGATTCCTTTCACTCCTCCCCAAAATCACCCAGAAGGAGGCTGAGGAGATCGACGCACCAATCACCTTAGCAGAATGCCGTCTTATAGTGAAACAGCTCCCGGATAACAAATCACCAGGTGAAGACGGACTAACAGGCGAATTCTATAAAGAATACTTCCCAAAATTTGAGCATATTTTTATCAAAATGATCAACACGATGATGACAACGCCAGCAAAATTCAACACAGGACACATTGTACTACTACCAAAGGTTGGGGATCAACAGAGGTTACAAGACAAAAAATCTGGAGAGGCATAACCCTACTGAATACTGATTACAAAATATCTAAAATACTTACAGAATACAAAAGTACCTCCATAAACTTATCTCACCAGCACAATAATGTGCAGTGAAAGGAAGAAATATTCTTGACACAATAATGCACCTCCAATGCATTCGCGATTATTACAGCCTCACAGAAAATCCATGTATTGTAATGGGGTCAGATAGATATTCAAAAGGCATTTGACACAGTTAGCCACCAATACCTGTTTGAAACACTAGACCGAATAGGAGTTGGAGTAAACTGGAAAGAAACGATTAAGCTTTTGTACAGAAACGCGGAAAGTAGGCTGATCAATAAAAATCTGTCACCCTCTTTCCAAATAAAATGTTCTATCCGGCAAGGAGATCCACTATCCATGGCTCTATTTGTTCTAGCCCTAGAACCATTATAGCCATTAACACAAATATTAACGTTGGGAAAACCAACCAAGGATTCCTTCAGGAATACATGTGAATAATTACATACCGGTTCTGAGCATCAACATCGGAAGCTCAGAATCACACGAAGAACAGTGGAAAGAACGCCATGACGGCATAAAGAAGAAAATTAATGCAATGCGCCCTAGACAGCTGTCCGTCAGAGGAAGGGCCTGGGTTTGCAACATCTACCTAACATCTCGCCTGTGGTACAAGATACATAACACCCCGTATCACGGAAGGTGGGCCGAAAAAATACACAGGCTCTGCGCTACATACATCTGGGGCTCTCAGTATGAACCCATGCGCAGATCAACACTCTTCCATGAAGTTGAAGCTGGAGGTTAAGCATTGCCAAACATTCATCTGAAAACTCTCATCGGCAGGGCAATAACAGCAGCCCGAGCACACAAAAACCTATCATGCCTATGCGGCAACATTCTTACAAAAGTGTTTGCCGCATAGGTTTATAAGCTCACTTCCAGATATAAAAAGCCAAGCCCGAGAATGTTCAAAGAAACAGCCGAAGGGTACACATATATAATGAAACACTCAGATACCGAAACCTTACTGACAATTAAACCAAGAAAACTATATATATAAAACATTAAGTCAAGTGACATTCCCACCTCCCCAACACATGGAAATAAGAAAAGGAAAAATTAGGCTAAGTCCGGTGCTTAGCAAAGTTTTTCGACTTCCAATATCACCAAAATACAAAACATTCTTCTATAAAGTACATCATGCCTGTCTCCCCACAAAAATGTGGTGTGTAGCAAAAAAAAAATCCCATTACAAGGCTCAGCGAAGTGTCATTTCTGTCCCAACCCAGAAACAATATATCATATTATGATGTTCTGTAGCAAAACGTCCACAGTATGAAACACCATAAAGAAACTCCTACATAAGACACAACCATTCTCTGAAAACATTATTTTGGTTGCAAGACCAAATAATTAAAAAAACAGAACTAATAATCATAATAATAACAATGTATGCAACATGGTCCCACAGATGTGACAAAATACACGGAAGAGACACCAGACCAGACATACTAGCAAAAATTAACAATTATTTAAAGGAAATTATCATAAAAACTACACAAACCAAAAGCATAACAACACAGCAATGGAGGAAACTCTGCCTAATTGAAGAAGGAGAAGAAGAAGGAAAAATAAAACTTATACCGATAATGGAACCCCGTAGTTAATGGTAAACAATAATGATAACCCACTATCTGAACCAAAAGCATAATCCCAGACAAAGGTGCTGTTAATCTAGGCCCATTCGCCACAATGTGAGGAATAATGACAACAAGATATCAAATCGAATAAAAAAAAAATAATTTAAAAAAAAAAAAATAATAATTTAAAAAAAATAAATAAAAGTTAAAAAAATAATAAAAATATTAATAATAATATATACGTACGCCTATATATAAAGGATAAGAATGTTATATATATATATATATATATATATAATTGTATAAGGGGGGAGAAAAATGTAAATGTAAATAGCAAATTACTCCTTAAGATAAGTCAATACTATTGTAGTAATAAATATGTTGATTAAGATATATTACAGATTATTGTGGATTATGATATACAGACACAAGGACGGTAGAAATGTCAATTGTAAGAAATGCAGATAACATAAGTTCATAACATGATAATAACCCAAAATGTTAATAGGATATGTTATCCATTTATAGACCTGTAACTAATTCTGCAATTCAGAAAACTTTGTATATAAGAAACTACAGATTTACCTCTTAAGTTAAGCAAACAATATAATGTTAAAGCAAGATGGAATTCTTTTTTGTAAAAATAAGAGTGCCTACAAAAAAAAAAAAAAAAAAAAAAATCTGCATGAGATATAGAGATACTACCAAAATATATGCATATATAAATGTAAATAAAAACATAAGCAATGTATGTATTTTAAGAATAAGATGTGCATTTAAATTAAGTAAATAAAATAGTCATCCAAAATATGTGAACAAAGATATAGAATGAAAATATATGTATAACGAATTGTACATATGGAAAATATCAATGCTAATATATATATATATATATGTATACGCATGTATATATATATATATATGTATGTATGTAGAGGTGTGTATATAAAAAAAAAAAAAATCAGCTAACTCCTTTTTATTCCCGTATACGGGGAGTAGGCGAGGCCATTTAGCCCTATCTAACTTTTGGAGACTGAGTGGGCAGTTCAATCTCCACTGGTACCAATCAGAGATAGCTGGCCCAAGGCTATCACTAATTAAGCGGTACTCAGTGAAGAGAGACGGCTCAAATGTGCCGCCATCTCGTCGTCCCTAACCCTAACACAATATATTTAATGTCTGAAATAATGTGGGTTCTACGGTCGATTTTCTTGAGTTTACAGGACGAAATCGAGTTTACAATCAAAATAAATATATATACAACTATTTACAATATATACATTTGTACATAGAATGCTTATTCTAATTGACATTTTGATTTACATTTCTTGAGGCTACTTCTACTGAGGTTATTTGTATCAACAACAGCAGCTGTGTACATTTAAAAATAAATATATATACAGCTATTTACAATTTGTACATAGGCTGCTAATTCTATTAGGCATTTTCATTTACTCGTTACAATATACTTATGACACCTGTTTTACAATCACTGTTTAAATAAGATACAACATGTCACATGCTCAATTTCTATTTTCCTTATTGTCCTATTGAATTGCTTCAGCTGTTATTTTTGTTGGTATATGTTACATAGTGATTTCAGTCTATTTATAAGTTCCATTATCAGATCAGTCTATTCTCGTTTATATATATATATATATATATACATACATACATATATACATGTACATATATACACACACACACACACATATACATACATATATAAATATACACCCACACACACATATATACATATACATACATATATATGTTAGCATTGACATTTTCCATATGTACAATTCGTTTTACATATATCTTCATTTTATATCTTTGTTCACATATTTTGGATGACTATTTTATTTACTTAATTTAAATGCACATCTTATTCTTAAAATACATACATTGCTTATGTTTTTATTTACATTTATATATGCATATATTTTGGTAGTATCTCTATATCTCATGTAGATTTTATTTTTTTTGTAGGCACTCTTATTTTTACAAAAAAGAATTCCATCTTGCTTTAACATTATATTGTTTGCTTAACTTAAGAGGTAAATCTGTAATTTCTTATATACAAAGTTTTCTGAATTGCAGAATTAGTTACAGGTCTATAAATGGATAACATATCCTATTAACATTTTGGGTTATTATCATGTTATGAACTTATGTTATCTGCATTTCTTACAATTGACATTTCTACCGTCCTTGTGTCTGTATATACAAGAACATATACCTATTTCTGGTAATATATCTTAATCTACATATTTATTACTAGAGTAGTATTGACTTATCTTAAGGAGTAATTTGCTATTTACTTTTCATTTTTTTTTTCTTACACAATTAGATATATATATATATATATATATATATATATATATATATATATATATATATATATATATATATATATATATATATATATATATATATATATATATAACATTCTTATCCCTTGTATATATGCGTACCTATATATTATTATTAATATTTTTATTATTTTTTTAAACTTTTACTTATTTATTTATTTTAATTATTTTATATACATATATACTTTTTTTTAAAATTTTTTAATTTTTATTTTATTTTATTTTTTATTTTTTTATTAGATTTGATGTCTTGTTGTCATTATTCCTCTCGTTGTGGCGAATGAGCCTACGTTAACAGCACCTTTGTCTGGGATTATGCTTTTTGTTCAGATAGTGGGTTATCATTATTGTCTACCACTAACTACGGAGGTTCCATTATCGGTATAAGTTTTATTTTTCCTTCTTCTTCTCCTTCTTCAATTAGGCCGATTTTCCTCCATTGCTGTGTTGTTACTTTTGGTTTGTGTAGTGTTTATGATAATTTCCTTTAAATAATTGTTAATTTTTGCTAGTATGTCTGGTCTGGTGTCTCTTCCGTGTATTTAGTCACATCTGTGGGACCATATTGCATAAATTGTTATTATTATGATTATTAGTTCTGTTTTTTTAATTTTTTGGTCTTCCAACCAAAATAATGTGTTTTCAGAGAATGGTTGTGTCTTATGTAGGAATTTCTGTATGGTGTTCCATACTATGGACGTTTTGCTACAGAACATCATAATATGATATATTGTTTCTGGGTCGGGACAGAAATGACACTTCGCTGGGCCTTGTAGTGGGATTTTTTTTGCTACACACCACATTTTTGTGGGGAGACAGGCATGGTGTACTTTATATAAGAATGTTTTGTATTTTGGTGATATTAGAAGTCGGAAAACTTTGCTAAGCACCGGACTTAGCCTAATTTTTCCTTTTCTTATTTCCATGTGTTGGGGAGGTGGGAATGTCACTTGACTTAATGTTTTATATAGTTTTCTTGGTTTAATTGTCAGTAAGGTTTCGGTATCTGAGTGTTTCATTATATATGTGTACCCTTCGGCTATTTCTTTGAACATTCTCGGGCTTGGTTTTTTTATATCTGGAAGTGAGCTTATAAACCTATGCGGCAAACACTTTTGTAAGAATGTTGCCGCATAGGCATGATAGGTTTTTGTGTGTGCTCGGGCTGCTGTTATTGCCATGCCGAAAATTTTTCAGATGGATGTTTAGCAATGCTAAACCTCCAGCTTCAACTTCATGGAAGAGTGTTGATCTGCGCATGGGTTCATACTGAGAGCCCCAGATATATGTAGCGCATCATCCACTGAGCTACATAGGCTCTTAGGTGTGTATATGTATGTGTATAGGTATGATATATATGTATGTGGATGTATAAGTATATATATATAAACGTGAATAGACTGACCTGATAATGGAACTTATAAATAGACTGAAATCACTATGTAACATATACCAACAAAAATAACAATTCAATAGGACAATAAGGAAAATAGAAATTGAGAATGTGACATGTTGTATCTTATTTAAACAGTGATTGTGAAACAGGTTTCATAAATATATTGTAACGAGTAAATGAAAATGCCTAATAGAATTAGCAGCCTATGTACAAATTGTAAATAGCTGTATATATATTTATTTTTAAATGTACACAGCTGCCGTCGTTGATACAAACAAACTCAGTGGATGTGGCGTTTGCACACCACGGCGTTTGATCGCACGAAGGAAGATTTGGTTTCGAGTCTAGTCGGCGACTAGAGGAAATTTTTCTAAGCCTTTTTTCGACCGGTTTCCGAGTTAGTCGATCTCTGGTACGGGCAAGCGGTTTTTTTTCTCCCGAAAACTCGGGTTTTTCGTCCCTTAAACGCAAGAAAATCCACTGTAGAACCCACAGTATTTCAGACATTAAATATATTCTGCTAGGGACCACGAGATGGCGGCACTTGTTGAGCCATTCTCTTCACTGCGTGCTGCTTAAATAGTGATAGCCTTGGGCCAGTTATCTCTGATTGGGTACCAGTGGAGATTGAACTGCCCATTCAGTCTTCAAAAGTTAGATAGGACTAAAAACTGACCTCGCTTACTCCCTATACGGGAATAAAAAGGACGTAGGCGAGGTCAGTTTTTAGAGGATTTTTTTTTTTTTGTTGGAGCGTTAGCTGATTTTTTTTTAGTTTAATTTTTGTACTTATGTTCTTAAAATAAAAAAATAAATAAATCAGCTAACGCTTTTTATTGCCATATAGGGCGTAGTCGAGGCATTTAATTATACCCTATCTAGCTTTTGGAGACTGAGTGGGCAGTTCAATCTCCAGTGGTAGAAAATCAGAGACAGCTGGCCCAAGACTATTACCAATTCAGTGGAAGTGGCGCTTGGTCGCTCGAAATTAGACTTAGGTTCAAGTCTAGTGGCCGACTGGAGGAACTTTTTCTAAGCCTATTTTCGACCAATTCCCGAGTTAGTCGATTAGCACTTGTTTTTCAGCCTCTTCAATGGTGCCAACCCAGGGTGACCACTCAGCAAAAATATTTCGTACGAACTTATGCAGGAAAAAGGTACTAGATCTCAAAAAAATGTACTAAATTTTTATTTGCTTTCTTTTAGGACATTTTACGGTATTATTACCTTATTATCATAGATGAATTCAATGTAAAAACCGCTAAATTAACACATGTATAACAAATATGAAAAGAAAAAAAGTCAAAACTAACCTCGCTGTAGTCATCTATGAGTTATGATGATTGACAACTCCAAGAGCTGCAGTTGTCAATCAATTAAAGGATCCCGAAGTACATTTTATTAAAATGTCAATTGTAACTCTAGCACTTCACATGTGTATTAATTTACCATATATAATTTTTAGTCTCATTTTAGTGTTTAAAATAATGTACCATTAAATTTTCAGTTATTTAGTATGCTATTTACATATATACAGGGATTCCCACCCACAAGAATAACACTGGAAGTATTTATTCATTATTTTTATCAGATTTTCCTAAATTAATTAACTCATCAGAAACAGTAAAATCTGTGGCTGATGAATATTTTAATTTTTCTTTTGTCAAAAGGAGTCCATTTATCAAAGGAGTTTTTTTTTTTTTTTTTTTTTGAGATTTCATTGCGTGAATCTACGGCCAACGCATTTTTTATAAGATAGTTACATTTAGTGCGTCCACACTGTATTTTCTTAGCAATTTCATTATTAGGAGTTTCAATAGAGTTGGAAGAGTATCCATAAGCCACTAAAGCAAATTGTGTTCAGCATCCAGGGTCGTTCCGTTGGTTTGCGACTCCTGAGTGCAAAATTTTTGTGCCCCCCCCCGTTTCCATTAAAATTAAAGGATCCCGAAGTACAATAACACGTTACGAATCATTTTATTATACTGCACATTAAGAGGAATGCATATTAAAATAAAGAAAAACACAAATAGTAAAAAAAAAACTTATATTTATATAATCAACAAACATACTCCTGTAATGTAACATGGACCACGACAAGAAAAGAAGAAAATACTCAGAATAACTCAGCGTGCAATGGAACGTAGGATTTGTAACATCAACAAAATGGAACATGTTAGAATCACGGAACTAAGAAAGAGATCAGTCATAAAAAATATAGTAACTACAGTATATGAAAGCAGGATGAGATAGGCAGGTCACATCGCCAGACTCAGGAATAACAGAGGGACATATAGAATATTCAACTGGCAACAAGAATAAAGAGAAAACCAGGAAGACCCCTACAAGATGAGAAGATCTACTAGTGAAATCTATGGGGATAGCATGGAAGAGAGAGAGGCTCAAGATCGAGATCGTTGGAGGCATCTTTGTGACCTGCACTCATGGAGAAATCCTGAGTGAAACACAGGTCCATCAAGAAGAAAACTCAAGAAATTCCTAGAATGTTTGTTCACTGTGCTGAGAGCAGTGATTAAAGTAAGTTCTGTTGAAGCTCGTTCCATTTATTTAACTACCCAGCGACTCAGCCCTTCACTGAGTCTCTCACATTCAAAGGTGACAAATATGCACAAACAGTTCAGTGCAACTGTTTTTTTATGAACGTGTTCGATTATATCGCCCCTAAATTGTGCCGCCCGGGTTCTTTGCACCCCCTGTATGGAAGAGACCTGTCTGCATCATATGCACATAATCTTAATTCTTCCTCTTTAATTTATTTTTCCGACTGATATTTGGAACTGGATTTAAACAACAACATTATACCTGTTGAACTTCTTTTAGATTCTACATTCTGCTAGTGTTTTGGAGTGTTTGCATAACGAATCAATCGACAGTTGCTACCATTAATGCTTATATCACAAAATTTACAATAAGCATTGTGTTCTTTACTTTTACCTGAATAAATCCAGGATTTAAGAAAGGTATCCTCCAACCATTCTTCTTTGAATTTTTGCTTATATGATTTTTTCATCTTTTTAGAAGAACCTTGTAAACCTGAATTTGAATCATAACTAGCATCACTTTCTCTTTTATCTGAATTACCTGTGTGAGAAGTGGTTTCTTGTGATTGGGGAGGGCTGGTATTGATGTCTTCACTTTCAATGGCTCGTTTATGTACTTTACTGACTACACATTTTCTCATGAGATTTCGAATCAAATTTAAATTTAGAACGTTTTTCTTGTCGCTTGTCCATGTTTCAAAGTAAAATCTAAATAATAATATTTTCGATGAAGAATTAAACAAGTTTTTGTTAATAAAATTAATAAAATCACTCGACTTCTTATAACGCGCGAGAAGTGTTTGAACAACGAAGAATATATTTTCATTGGTTAATGCCAGTCGTATTGTCTGAGTACGGGATCGTGGGGGGAGGGGAACAGAGAAGACTAGCAACAGTGAGAGGTGTAGGAAAAAAATGGAAAGCATATTCTTGTGTCACTGAATGTGACATATGGGGAGGTGAGAGAAGAGAAGAGAAAAATATTCAACTCATATGTCTAACTCTCATGTTGTTATTATTATTCGGAAGGGAAAAAGTACTAAATCTGTTGGTGAACGTACTAGAACACTAAAAATTTATAAAAGTACTAGATGTGGTCACCCTGTGCCAACCGTTGAAGAGACTGGAAAACAAGTGCTGCCATCTCTTGGTACTTAACAGTAACAGGATATGTTACTGTCTGAAATAATGTGGGTATACTACGGTCGTTTTTACGGTCTTGAAATTACGGACGAAAAACCCGCTTGCCCGTCCCAGAGATCGACTAACTTGGGAATTGGTCGAAAATAGGCTTAAAAAGCCTATTCAGTCGGCCACTAGACTTGAACCTAAGTCTAATTTCGAGCGACTAAGTACAGAGGACAAGCACCACTTCCACTGAGTTACACAGGCCTATACTTATTTTCTTGCGAAATTAAAATTTTACTTTAAAATACGAGTGTTTGGATTAATTTGTTCTCTACAATAGTATTGGTTCAGTCTCAAATTAATGTCTTTTATTATTATTATGTTACACCTCCAGGGAGTCCAAAGACTCATCGAGGGAGAGTATGGCAACAGAATCGAACGATTGTTCCCCTTCCAACTACTAATTGTGCTCAAACTTACTTAACTTTTTATGAACCATTAGTACTAGTACATTAATGGTAAGTGGGGTTGTTTGCAACAGTCTTTTTCTTTTTTTTCATCATAAATGGTAATAATAATAATATTTTTACCATTTATGATGAAAAAACATCAGCTGCTATTGTAGCAGCTGATGTTCTTACTAATTGCACAGTAAAGCTTTGTAACCCGCTGAAAGTTGGGATCTTGCTCCTCAAGCTTAGCAAATACGAGCCTCCGTAGCACAATTGGAAGAACGACGGTACATTCCGCCCTTCGATTGAAATAGGCCTAAGTTCGATTCTCGTCGCGACGGGAGGAATCTTTATCTGGACAATTTCAATCGAAGGTGAGTTAGCCGATCTCATACGGATGTAGCAGGATTTTTTCTCCCGGAAACTCGGGTTTTTCATCCCGCATACAGACAAATCGGCCCTTCAGAACACACGCAATTTACAGACAAACAATACTAGTTGTGAAGGTGGTGGTGGAGGTGGGCGGTAGATGGCGTTGATTCGTAGTAGAGATTCGGTGTAGTGGTTGAGACAGTTGTAGGTGTCCTACCGCGATGAGTCTTTGGACTCCTTGGAGGTATCAGGAATAATAATAATAATAATAATAATAATATAAAATCCTGCTTCAATGAGACAAAAGGCTTCAACTTATTCTTTTGTCATAAACTTTCTTGGCTCTGGATCTTCCGATTCTTTGTGTTGTTGTGTATCTATCAGCTACTTCTCTATCTCTATAAGGTCTTCACTGGTTAATTCTTGTGAATGGACTCTAGTAAGTCAATGACATTTTCATTGATGTCCAATTGCAGTGTATTGCCACTATCTATCACAGCTTTTCTGGCTTCGGCGTTGTCTTCTGTGAAGCCACGAAGATCATCACAGAATTCAGGGCATAGTTTGTTCCACATTTGTCCTTTTAATTGTTGATTGCTTCACTTTCCAAGAATCAGGAATGTTTTTTGATGGCATCATGGATGTTATAATTCTTTCAGAATTCTCTAAGGTCATCACATCATCTTCTGTAGCCCTGCTGCTTACGGGAATGTGCGCCATAAGTAATAAGCCTTAAATGTAGAAATGACTCTCTGGTCCATTGTCTGTAGTAACGATGTAGCGTTTGGCGATAAAAATACGACCCTTACTTATTTATATAAAGGTCATCAAAGATGTTGGATGTCCAGCAAAAGCAGGTTTTTAAAGGGACGTTTTTTACGAACAATAACGTTCCACAACAGGAATAAAACAGTTCAAGAATCAATCTTCGAAAATGGCAAATATGACCCAGGCCATTAAATTCGACTTCCAAATAACTGGAAGAGCTGCTTTAATAATGCAGCGACGTACAGGTTTGTTTACATGCGCGAAAGAAACTAGTTCCCAAATTATTAATATAATTATTAATTATCCTTATGGAAAGCCTTGGGAGCTCGTTCATAAGTCGGGTCGTCCGTAACCTGGGGACCTCCTGTACATCTTTTTTTTTTTGCATAGAAAATTCTATAGCATTAGTCTTTTTATATAGCATTGTGGATATCTAGGTCCTTCTATGGACAATGGGAATGATCTAGTTATCACTGAGAAAGATCTTGATCGTCATTAGGCATGAAGGTGGTATGATCAATGTTTAAGACACAGGTTATAGAAGATTTTGAAGCTTGAAACATTTGAAGGCTGAAAGATTTGTCATATGAGCAGGAAGAATGGAGAATGCTGTTATTATCAACAACACTGTAAATAGTGTGTGAGATCAGTGAGAGATGGTAGATTATGTATGTGAGGAAGATGATAAGTGAAATAACAGAGCCTCGTGGAACCTGCATTAAAATGTTCGCTCGGCGCTATGTTGTGCAAGTGCTGCACATATCGCAGTAGCTCACTTGATTTGCAACATGCCCAGGGGTGTAGGCGGGCGCTCCTAGGCGACGCCCTGGTACTATTTTAAAACTATCAAAATTTTAAATTCATTATAATAAATTATAAGAATTATAATAATGAGACTTATAATGCAGTTCCAGCTTTCGGTCCAGAAATAGTAGCTTACCGCTATTATTAGATTATTATAATATATAATATAATATAATATAATATTAATTAAAATATAAAATATATAATGATATAATAAATAAATAAATATATATAATTAATATAATATAATACAATTGAAATTAATACAACAACAACAACAATAATAATAATGCTGCACTTCGTGCTCTGGATTTTGTTTCCAAGGTTTGTTTCCCTGGCAGCATTTCTTTTAGGACTACACCCAGGGCCGCCCCTAGGAATTTTTTTGCCCTGTGCAGTAGCATTCTTTGCCACCCCTTCTCCTTTATTTTTCGTATACTCTCCTCGTGCAGTAGCATATTTTGCCGTCCCCTCTCCCTTATTTCTCGTATAGTTTATGCCAACTTTGCCGCCCCGAAAAAACTTGTCGCCCTGTGCAAATGCACGTCTTGCATCGTCGGTAGAGCCGGCCCTGACTACACCCCTGAACATGCCCCCTTCCACCACAGAGGCGAACTCATGTTTACTCATGCAGCAATAACTCTGACATGCCACTGCAAAGCATTTTCTCCAAGAATTATCGTGTAAAGCATATTTGCAAATTGCCTTCATGGCTTGAAGAGCTTGTGTCTTAGTAGCGCAAACTAAGGCAACTGTTAGGCTTTCAAAACCTTGTTTCTTTTATATCTGGCTATAATGGATCCATAATATTTTTCATTTTAATATCTCACTTGTACTAAAGTGAAGCCTTTCGGTTCTATATTTTAGTAACTAATATGCTCATTCCTGTACAGTATACTTCCTGAAGACTGCCAAAATCTTAGAAAAAGGGGATCAATCGTTCGATGCTGTTGGCACACTCACACTCTCCCTCGATGAGTCTTTGGACTCCCTGGAGGTGTCACATAATAATAATAATAATATATTTATTTCATATCCAATTAATTATATGCACGTTTTATACCTCGAGGCCTTTTATGAAGACGAAGCTGTGGTTAGCAAGTGCATCATTTCATTACCAGTAGATGGCAGAATAAGTCCAGTAATCGAATTGCCGCCGGAGGTTTTTGTGGAGGCAGAATATATTAAGTGTTAAAGCCATGTGCCTTTGTTGATTTACTGAGTGTACAGCTTGCCTGAGGGGTGTGACTTGACTAAGTTTGCTATCAAGATGACAGAAGGAAGTGAAATGCGAAGTTTTGTTTTGTAGGTGAAGTATATTAATAACAACAGGATACCATCTATTGTGATCTAATAAAGTAAGTTAAATTTATATATAAGATATATTTGTGACGTGCGATTTAATGAGATGATTAAATATGGAGCATTTAAGTTGAACCATTTGTTCAGGTATGATATTTATTTTTTTCCGTTGCCAGTTGTTTCGAAGATTATACACTTCATTGTAAGTTGAAGCGACAGTAAGCTTGAAGATTACTTCTTAGGTCTTGCACTTCTTAATTATTATCCCCATTGCTTTAAGAAATGTTCGTGTGCTGCCAGTTTTCCAATTTAGATAATAGATCATTTCCATTGCGAATTTTTTAACGCAAGCACCCTACATTTTTTAACTGAAGCATAAAAGTCGTTTTATTTTCCAGAGTTTATTTCGCGTTTAATATAACTATCGATGGTATTAATCATATAGGATCTTTCCAAAAATCACTGGGGAGTGTGTGTGGTGGTGGTGGGGGGGGGGGATGTTAAGAGAAAAGCTTAGCGCGCACATGTATTCTCTGTGTTTCGATTATGCAGGAAAATTTTAGGTGTTTTTTTGTACTTAGACTAAATTTTGTACATAGACTAAATCTTAGAATGGTTACATCTTAGTGTTCTTTTTTAATACAAACGTCCCACTATTTTGTATGTGTGGTGGTGGTTAAAAAAAAATAAAAAAGTGTATTCCATATAAATTAGCCTAGCAATCGCATCAATAATTTGAAGTTGATTGTTCGTCAGTCGATGTACTGTGGAGCTTGGAGTCAGATGCTTTGGACCTTGGTGACTTTTTTGAAGTAGCTGGTGTTCATTAGGAACTCTCCTTTCCATAACTGTTTATCATGTCAACAATGTAATGGTTTACACTGAAGATTAACTCACTGCGAAAGCAGGCATCTGATTTTGTGCTGGTGCACAATGTATGTGTGCTTGAGAACCAGGTTAGAACATGTTTAGTTTATTTTTAGATAAGTAGAAGTGATCTAACTTATAGTTTCATTGATGCTGTTATCGTAATCAAACCATGAAGTCTGCAGTGGGAAGATGGTAAGCTTAAAGAAAATACACAAATGATAACAAATTTTGTCGAGAAGTAAAAATCGTAATGCCATCAAAGAAAATCTATTTAAAATCAGTAACATATGCAACATGGTTTAGATATTATAATGATCAGAATCCCTTCTTTTTTTGACTTGATACTATCTACTCACTTTACACCAGTAGAGAAAGGCAAGGATTATCAGCAGTTAGAGCAATTCAATGTTAAACAGCAATAGAAGATTGCTGTTTAACATTGAGTTTGTAGTACTGCTCCATAATCACTTCTCCCAGATGTCAAATTTGTTAATATTATTGTACTTTTTTCCATGAGGAGAAAATTATGTTCTGATAAATGTGAATACTATTTAAATATAAGGAGCATGTGTAGTTTAGTGGAAGTGGTGTTTGCACTCCTCACTGCTATACCACATGAAGAAAGAGCATCGTGAGTTCGATTCTAGTTGCTGACTAGAGTGGAGCTTTTTGTGACCCTCAGGAGTATAGTGGTTAGTATCCCTACCTGTCACGCAGGAGATCAGGGCTCGATTTCCCTCCAGGGAGGATTTTTTTTTTGCCAGCCTACCTGGCCGAGTGGTTAGCGTACCTGCTCTCCAGCCAAAAGGCTGCAGGTTCGAATCCTGCTGTGAGCATGGATGTTTGTGATTGATCGTCTGTGAAAATACTAGTGGTGGTTGGCAGTAGATTGCATTGGTGTAGATGAAGGTAGTTGTAGTTGGTGGATTGAGTGGTGGAGACGGAGAGCTGTAGAGTAGGTGCCCTCCCTCGATGAGTCTTTCGACTCCCTGGAGGTATTGTACAACAACAACAATAATAATAAATATGACAAAGTGAATTGATAAAGGAAATTTCATTGGCATTATTTTACTACTGCTTCTTTATCAGGTGCTGATTTTTGTGATTTTTGCACACAAAGAATGCAAAACCTGCAAATGGTTACAGTACATACTTTTTTACTTTTCGACTTCCAGTGCTATTTTTGGGTACTAAGGGTAAATTATAACAGCTGATATTAATGTGTTCTCTACAGAACCACAAAATGAAGTGCTAAAGGATGAAGAGTTGTGTACTCTACCAGAACCACATGGTTGCAATGTAAGATCCTGTCTGCCCAATGAAATTCTCTGCCCATCTCTGGGTTTTAGTTTTTTGATTGTTTAGCCAGTTCTAGTATACTGATGCTGAAATTATCTCAAATGTGTAAGAAGAAGATAACATTCAGCAAACACTGTCGAAATCATCTATTTTTGGAGAGATGGTAAGAGGGTAGAATAAATTAGGTTAATTTTAAACAAAAATCTCTTTTTGTCCATATCAAAATAAACTTGAAATTATGTACACTAATGTAAAGAGTAGAAGAATGAAATGACCTTTTATATCATAATAGTATAAGTTAATTAAGTCCTATATAACCATGACCTGTATTGAACTATGTGAATAGTTTAGAAAGGTTAGCACTGGATTAGGAAGATGTTTTGCCATCAGTGATAGACATGATATGCTGGTAATGAAGAAAGTGGATGTACATGATGAAGGAACTGATACAAGAGCTTGTTCATTAACTTTCTTGGCATTTAGGGGCAGGCGACACTTGCACAAGTAGACTAGTAATTTGAGGCAATTTGTAGTGAAAAGAATCTGAATGCTTGTTTTATGGATAAGCTTTCACAAACAGTGGATTGAAATTGTAGATAATTTGAAAAACAATCATCTGGTGATCATGCATAGACTACTGAAGGTTGATTTAATGATTTTAATTCTCAAATATGTCTATGAGAGTTGTCGAGATGAAGTGATACTAATTGAGAATTATAATTTCCATAACATATACTAGGATATCCTGTCCTGTCAGGTGTCTTTCCCTCCAGGAGATTGACTACCATGTGTCTCCACCATGTCTTATTCTGCACCTCTCTGCTGCATTCCTCATATGGGAGATAGGTCCAGTCTTTTCTATTTTTCATCCACTCCAGTCTTTGTCTTCCTCTCCTTCTCTTTCCCTCAACAGTTTTCCTTCGAGAAGTGTCCTTTGCAGGCAGTTATGTCTCAGAATATGTCCGAAATACCTGACTTTTCCCTTTTTAATTTCTTTTATCAGGCTCCTGTTTATGCCTTCTGTTCTGCCCTTCTCTTCATTTGTCTTTTTGTGTTTCTATGATATCCTCATAATTCTTTGCAGCATCCACATTTCAAAGGCTTCCAGTTTTTTCACACTCAGATTGGAGAGTGTCCATGTCTCTACTCTGTATAATAATGTGAGCCATGTGTAACATTTGGAGATTCTTATTCTTGTTTACAGATTTAATTCTCTAGATGTCAGTAGATTTTTCATATTGTCGAAAGTTGACCTTGCAATTTCAATCCTTTTTCTAATTTTATCTTCTGTCCTGCCTTTCTCTATGATCAAGTGTCCAATTATGTGTATTTTTGCATCTGTTCTAATTTATTTCCCTTTATATTGATGGATATTTTTGGTATTTCCTTTGCTCTTGAAATTATCATGATTTTTGTCTTTTTAAAGTTGAATCTGAGGCTATACTGTTCACTGTACTTGAGGGTTTCGTCTATAAGAGTCTTGAGGTCATATTTGTTTTCAGCTAGAAGAACAGTGTCATCTGCATATCTTAGGTTATTAATATTTCTGCCCCCTACAGTGATTCAGTTGAGGTTACTAATTTTATTAAATATTTCTTCTGTGTACAGGTTAAAGAGAATTTTGAGACAAGACACAGCCTTTTTTCAAACCTTTCTGAACTGGGAATTCTTCTGAGGTCTCTATTTATTCTCAAAGATGCAGTCTGTTCCCAGTAAAGATTACTTATTAGCCTAATGTCTTTTCTATCTATGCATATTTTTTAAAGGATTTCAATTAATTGCTCATGTTGAACATTGTCGAATACCTTTTTTGTAATCTATGAAGCAAAGGTATACATCTATTTGTTTTTCTATATATCTTTCTATGATGGTTCTGACATTGAAAATACCTTTTCTTATGCCTACAGTTTCCTTGAAGCCACTTTGTGTATCATTTTTTTCTATGTTTATTTTTCTTTTATTTCTTTCAAGAATAACATATAGGAGGACTTTTGATACTTGACTGTTGAGGCTAATTGTCCTGAACTCTTCACATCTTGTAGATTTTGTTTTCTTGGGAATTGAAACAAAAATTGAGTGATTAATATCTTTGGGTAGAAATCCAGTCTTGTATATCTTATTGTAAATTTGTTAGAATTTTCAGTCCTTCTTCATCAAGCGCCCTCAACCATTCTGCCAAGATATTATCTATTCCTGCAGCTTTATGTGGTTTTAGTTTTCTGACTGCGTTTTCAAATTCACAAAGTAAATTGGGTGGTCCTTCAAAATCAGTCTGTTCAGGAATATTATTTCTTTGTTGATCTTATAATTTCCTTGTGTATTCAATCCATCTTTCCATGATTTTCTTTTTTATCCATTAGAATATGGTCTCTAATGACGTGCGTGATTTACTGTATTTGTCCTGCTTGACATTTCTGTGATCTTTTCATACATTTCTCTGCTTCTGTGTTTTCTATCAAGGTTTTCTATGTCTGTACATTTATTCTTAATCCATTCCTGTTTGGCTTTCCTGCATTCTTTTTTTATTTCTTTATTCATGCCTTTATGTTCAGGTTTGTTCTTTAACTTTTTTCTTTGTTCCATCAACTTTAATATTTTTTCATTTATCTAAGGTTTATTCCTTTTCCTTTTTAATTGTGGGAGTATATTTTTGGCTGCTTCGTTGATGCTATTCTTGAATGTTTGCCAGTTCATGTTAATTTCATCAATTGGTGTTCTATTTTCTGTGCGAGTTGTGGTGTCAGACTTGTTAAGGGATTTCGTGAATTCTTTTATAAAGCAGTCTTTAACTTCTTGGTTGTTAAGTGAATATGAATTATGTTTCTCTTGTGAATGGCTGGCTTGGTATCTTAAGTTTTATTTTGTTGGAATTTTTTTCCCACTTGGTTAGACTATGATAAATTTAGTTTATTCCTTTATTCAAGTGTATGCAAACAAAGTTTGTACCTAAAGTATCTTCAGGACTGAAGCAACTCGTAGTAAAGTTCTTTTGTTTACTTTAGCAAACAAAAAGGTGCAAACTTTGTTTGCATACACTTGGATAAAGGATTAAACTAAATTTATTATAGTCTAACCAAGTGGAAAATAAACTTCCAACGTCTTTCTCTAAATCCAGAGTAATTTAATAATAAGGTGGTACCTTTTGGCAACTCGTATAAGTAAATATGACCTCTCCATTGCTTCTGCCTTAGTATCACTAATTCTGGGTCTGGCTCCCACTGATGAGACCTCAGTGACGGTCGAAAACCGGTCTGGGTAGTGGCCCTTCCCTTAAGGCAGTGTTTCTCAAACTTCAGATATCTGCTTACCCCTTCTTAAATTTCCATTATTATCAAGTACCTTCTTATCAAATAATAAATAAATAATAAAGTATATTTCATTGTAAATGTCTATTTTATTTGAATTTATATGATAATGTAATGGAATAGGTTCCTCTTCATTTCCCGTCCATGAAAATACACATTTCAAGTAATTCATATCATACTTACGAAGATTTTTCATCTTCTTCCTAGTTGGTTCTCTGGAGATGTCAGACGATACACCCTTATCAATTTCATTTGATTCAGATACAATATCAAATTTTTCTTGTTGCTTATAGCTACTTGTATTTGCTCTTTTTTTGTGTTTTATAAATCCAGTCTTTAACCAATGATCCATACTTAAGAATTTAAAAGCTAAAAAATTACCGTATTTACTCGAATGTAACTCGCATTTTTTTTCTCAAAATTAAAGCTAAAAAATTGTGGTGCGAGATATATGCGGAGATTTTCTGAAACTAAAGTTTTCAGAAAAAAATTGAAAATGGTGTGACTTACCAAGAAGCTCCTACTCGCTATCGCTACTTTTGACATCGAGAACAGTTTTCTTATTTGCATCGTCAAAGTCATCTACCCAAATAGCTTCATCTTCTTTCCCATTATTTCAAGCAAAAATTACTAGTAATTTACAAGACTTGAGATACGTAGAGCAGCTATGAAGAAGTGCATATGATTGGTGCAGTATTAACAAAAGATCGTGCGAACCAAAGACAAATTAGCATTTGAACAGTTGAGTTGAAATGCTAATTCCCTTCAACCGAATTCCATAATATCCGAAACACATTCACTATATATTTCTTAATTCTCGTGAAAAGGCTTAGACGGTGGTTATGCATTTTTACTAAATAATATAAGGAAATTACAGCATAATTTCCTTAAATAAAAAAAAAAAAATGATTTAACTTCTTGTTACAGACCATATAAAAAATTGGCATCCCTTATTTGCTCTACTAAAGACCAACCTCCCCACCTAGACCTACCTGGTGTATACCAGGTCCCTTGCAGCTGTAAGTTGTCCTACTTTGGCCAAACAGGCAGGACAGCAAATATCAGAATTTCAGAACACAAGGACTACATCCGGTTTCACCAATACAGCCACTCTGGTCTTGCCGACCATGCGTTGGATACCTGCCATAGAATACGGTAGAAGAAAGTCACGATAATACACCGTAGTAAATACAAATACGAAAGGCTTTTCATGGAATCAGCTTCAGCCCTAAGAAACAATCCAAACCTCAACAAATTTAGCGCTGCATGAGACTGCCTCAAATTTGGGAAACCTACATCAGAAGACCTTCAGCCCAATTGCCCAGGAATACCAACATTGCTCGCTAGGGGACACCATCAGGACTTTAGGAGAAATAATAGCTTCCTGCTTCTTCCTCACTTACTGTTTGTTGTGATTGCGTGCACGTGTCTTGTTCTTAAGTTCCTTGAAAATGGCACGTGACGTTACCTAAATATTGAAGTATATTAACATTTATTTTAATGTATATCCTAGTTTACGCTGTAATTTCCTTAAATTATTTAGTAAAAATATATATTTCTTATGAAGAAATGAAGAATAACAAAAAAATAGTAATCACCAAAGCGGATAAGGGAAACGCCACTGTGGTGCTAAATCAAAAGGACTACAAAGGTAAGCTTAATGCTTTAGTACTAGACCGTACCACTTACCTCCCTATTGAATATAATCCTACCAGCTCTCAGATTAGAACTCTCCACAGACTCCTTAAGAAAGTCACTTCTTGGCCTGTGGAAGTCGCTAACAAACTAAAACCTTACAACTCTAGACCCCCCCCCCCCCCCCATTATATGGACTCCCAAAAATACAAAAACAAAATGTGCCATTACATCCCATAGTGGATGACATTGATTTCCCCCACATATAAATTAGCCAAATATTTATCCAAAATGCTCACACACTATACTGGCAACACATCATCACACATAAAAAACTCAGCCCACTTTAAAGCCAGTATAGAAAACCTGTCACTCCAACACACTGACATAATGGTCAGTTTTGACGTCTCCTCCCTATTCACTAATGTCCCACTCAAAGAAACCATAGAGCTCATCCAAGCCAAGTTTCCTCCCGATATCTCAGCCCTATTTCAGTTTTTTGAAGTATATTAACATTTATTTTAATTCTCAGGCTATTTCGTTTGGCAAGGAAAGTTCTACAAATAGATAGAGGGGGACAGCCATGGGTTCACCACTTTCCCCACCCTTGGCCAATTTCTTTATGGAGACCTTTGAAGAGAAAGCCTTAAACTCCGCCCCACAAAAACCCACTATTTGCCTTCGTTACGTGGATGTCTTCGCTATTTGGCCACATGGCTCAGACTCACTCCACTCCTTCCTAACACACTTAAACAACCAACACCCCAGAGTCCAGTTGACCTTAGAAAAAGAGGAAAACAACACTCTCCCCTTCCTAGACACTTTAATCACCCGCCAGCTTGATGGATCTTTGGTTTTCTCTGTTTACAGAAAACCCACTCATACTGGCAGATACATTCTCCAGCAATCCCACCATCCTCCCTCACAACAATATGGGGTTATAAAAACACTATATAACAGGGCAAAATTAATCTGCTCAGATGACAAGGCCCTAACTACCGAACTAAACCACATCCACAACACTTTCTTAGCCAATGCTATAACCCCCAAAAAATCCAAAAAATACAAAAACCAGTAAACCACAACCCCCCCCCCCCCCTCCCCAATAAAGATTACACCAAATCTATCACCATCCCCTACATCCAGGGCACCTCTGAGAAAATAGCCAATATCCTCAGAAAATATGACCTTACTTCTTGTTACAGACCATATAAAAAGTTGGCATCCCTTATCCGCTCTACCAAAGACCAACCACTTCCCCTAGACCTACCTGGTGTATACCAGGTCCCTTGCAGCTGCAAATTGTCCTACTTTGGCCAAACAGGCAGAACAACAAATATCAGGATTTCAGAACACAAGGACTATATCCGGCTTCACCAGTACAGCCGCTCTGGGCTTGCAGACCATGCCTTAGATACCCACCATAGAATTCGTTTGAAGAAAACAAAAATAATACACCACAGCAATTTTAAATACGAAAGATTATTCAAGGAATCTGCAGCAGCTCTAAAAAACGTTCCTAACCTCAACAAATTTGGGTGCATGAAACTACCCCAAATTTGGGAGACTTACATTTTGAGAACTTCAGTCCAACTGCCAAGACAACCAAATTAGCCCACCAGAGGGCACCATTAGGACTTTAGGAACAATATTAGTTTCTTGCTTTCTTCCTCATTTGCTTTTGTTAGTGCCTGCGTGCACATACCATATCTTTATGTTCCTGAGGATGGCAGCGTGACGTTGCCGAAATATAGAAGTTATTTATTAAAGTTATCTTTAATTAATATACTTTATATGCGTTGTTAATTCCGTAAACTTATTACCAGTTATGTATGACCAATGTATAAGCCTTGCTACTAGAATTACCAGTTATATATATTTCTTAGTTTTAACACATTCATGATAGGGTGGTGTCAAGCAAAACCTTATGTTGCACTGGCAGCATATGGTTTTGCTCGAGTCTATACAGCAGTTTCTGTTGGAGGGGAGATGTGATTCATTAGTTAGTGCCATTTTTATCCCAGTTGTTTCTAATTGCAGTATTTGTTGAGAAATATAATGATTTAATGCGTTAATGATGCATAGCCGAAAATTGCCATGTACCCCCCCACCCGGGTACGCGTACCACACTTTGAGAAACAATGCCTTAATGCATAGTATTATGCATGTCCGCAAGGAGTGATGAGAGCTTGGCCCACCTTTACTACGAGTTGCCTCAGTCCTGAAGATACTTTAGGTGCAAACTTTGTTTGCATACACTTGGATAAAGGATTAAACTAAATTTATTAAAGTTTTATTTTGATTTTTGCAATCACTGGGTTGTGGTCTGATCCTATGTCTGCTCCAGGATATTTTTTTGTTTGTGTTATTGCATTTCGGAATCTTTTGCTTATTATTATATAATCAATACTAGGATATAGAAAGTGCTATTAGGGATCATCATTTAGTGTCAATTTCAGGTCGAAATATTCCTCTTGCAGAACTGGGGGGAAAAAAAGTGCATAGATCATAAAAATTTTATTTTAAAATTTGCGGATAATGTTTTCATTTTTGTAACCTAACATGATATGCATATATATCTTGAAATGTTATAAGATTAAATAATTGACTAACTTGTTTGTATTAACCAGTTTTTTAAATCATTTCAACATTATTAAAAAAATTTTTTAAATGTTAAAATGTCCTGTTTTTAATGTAATACCATCATACATATATGTTCTCTCTCCCTCCTTTTTGTTCCCAAATGATCACATTTTTGTGTACTCCATTCCCTAAAGGCATAACATCATTTAAGATCACTATTTGGTAGTGAAAATTTGAATGCTGAAAAAGGTAAGCTTGGTGATCTAAGTAATAGTTTGTGGATGCTGCTGGTGTAACTATCATAGCATGAAACCTTAAATTGACAAAGATAGACAATAGTCAGTTACAGTAAAACAATTTTTTGAGGTAGATAACTAAAAATTACAGTATATTAGCTTTCCCATTTTGATTTGATGAAAATGCTTTTAATAAACTTAGATAAACATTTTGCAGGATAATTTTATTTAAAGAAATATAGTTTGCATTATGTTAAATAGGTAAAAACAGTTGCATTCTGACAAAGATCTCCTGAGCATCTAAAAGTGCAGTTAAAATTAAATTTTGTTTTAACAAAAAAGCAGAATCTTTGTGAAAATTTAAATGAATTCATTGGCAGATAGATAAAAATTCGGCTTTATAAGGAAGTAGGAAAACTTAAAGTGTTAAGGAAACAGACTGTGAGAAAAATCCTTCCAAGAATAAAGGAAATTATTGTAAATTTCATTTGTGTTAAGAAGGAAAATAAATGTGGAATTGGTCCATTGAAAGAAAATGACTTCGGCCCTGACAGAGATATCTAATAAATCTTTTGCATCATTTCTGGTAATGGATCTGACTATTTAGTTTTAAAAAATATTTTACAAAGTGTGTTGTTTCCATTGCTTTTGAGAAGAAGGTTTAGATTATCATATAACTTAAAATGAAATAAAGATCAGGTTCAAATGAACTTTATCCAAGAATTTTTAAGAAAATAAGATTTTCCTTATATTTAGTAATTCATAAGTAAATAACTACAGTATTAAGTGTGACAGTTTTTGTTATATACATTTCGTTACATCATCAACTTTTGAGTTGGTATTGACTGAAATATACTACAGCAGAATCTTTTTGTTTTGGTTTAGCCTGTGTCTTACAGATAGTCAATTTCTGTATTCTTTCTTCTACAGATATTTCCACGAGCATTGTTCAGCAGAACTGGCAACCATATTGTCCCCAAACTTCTACTAAACCTGAAGCAACACGTAACAGCTGCCTACGATCTTTTTATAATTGAATTGCTGACTTGCAAAACCACTACTTCCTGTTATCTTTCATTCCCATCTACATTCTACTTGGTTCTCTTTAACAGCTTTTGCCCCAATGTACTTCCTAAAGAATATAACCTCCAGCTCTTTAAGAGGAGTATCAACTGATCACTTGACTAGGGATCCTAGATATATTGGAAAAAAATATGGGACACTTATGGCTGAGGGTGAAAGTTTAGTATGTGCATTCATCACATATGCCAGTCTTACAAAATGATTCTAACTTTCCAAGTGTGTGCATGGTAAGGTTTACTATGCACACACTTTACTAAGTATAATTAAACAAATAGTAAATCAAATTGTTAGGCTGCATATTTTCATTAAGCCACTTTAAGTTGCCTTCAAATGGTTTTTTACTTACTATTATAGATACAAAATGGATTGTTCAATACACATGCGCACTGTTCTAACGAACTTATCATTGTTGCAGTGTTGCCATCACTGGCCTCGAGAAAATAACAACGCATCTACAGTTCCCTGTAACGACGGAGAGCAATGTTTGTAATAGAACATAAATTGTAACTCATCTATTTTGTTATTCAGTCTTGAACTCTAAAATACAGGACAAAAAGCTGCCCCGAAGAGTTTCTCGGGACAACGGGACGCATTAGCCAAAAACGGGACGATCCCATATTTTACGGGACGTCTGGGATCCCTGTACTTGACTCTTCACCCTAGCCCAAACACACATTTATTTGCTGTGTGTAAGTTGGCTAGGGTCAATAGGCTTTGCAGACTGTCTTGTATGACAGTGGGGAAAAAATTACTCCAAACAGCTAGAATATCTTTCATCTTTTGTTTTTGTGTCACCTTTATCACATGATTCCTTTTATAGTACTTTTTGATTTCTTATATATATTTCTGTAATTTTTCAGAACATGCATTTTGCTATGAACTTTCTATATACTTAATTCTTTTTTCCACCATGATTGTTTCTTAAACTTCCTGAATCCACCATTAAGTTAGGATTTTTCTATCCTTTCAGACTTACTGCACACTTTTCTGTCTGAATTTATGTTAAACTGAGAAATAATAGGCATGTAGTCTTGCTCCTGCTTTGTATTCATGAAAGATCAGGAATATTTAAGTATAAATTTTTCTTTAAATTTTGGAATACTGAAACTAAAGTACAATCTTCCTCAGCTCCAAGTTAAAATATTAGTAAATGAGCCCATTTTATTAATTAATTAATAACTTTTCATTACATAAAGTATGATTATTTGGTATACTTAATCAAATGAAGGTAATGAATATTATGTACAAATAATAATTGGGTGGAAATGGATGCATGATGATAATAAATACATTATTATAATGATGTATAATACTGTATTAGTGCTTTCCAAGTGAATTAAAAAAAAAAAAAAACTATTGCTAATAACAAAATTTTAGCATAAAATCTTCATAACCAAAATCATATTTTTCAACCATTTGGCTATGAATCCTGATATGTCAGTTTTGGGGTATAATAGATACTATCTGTAAGGAGGTTATATATATATTTTTTTTTTCCAAAAGCATCGTCTCTTTCACCTCCTTGTAAAAGATGTACAGATATGTACATGCTGTTGTATCATTTAACCAAATTTGGAATTATGATTTATTGGGATTCTTCTGAATAACAAATACAAAGTGTTATCATCATCTTCTTCTTCCAAGGTCTCCTCATGTCTGAGGACTCGTGAACCCAGCTGCAATGTCTCTCCATTTCTCTCTGTCTTTTGTTACAGCAGTGACCAACTCCAAAGTTTTTTTTTTTTTAAATCTGGTCCAACCATTTTGGTTTTGGTTGTCCTCTTTTTCTTTGTCATTCCACTTTGCCCTGGATGATAAGTTTTTCTGGGTTGTCAGTTTCACATCTTGAAATGTGACTGAAATATTTGAGAATTCTTCCATTTACAATGCTGCATAGCTGCCTCTTGAATTTTAGTTGACTTATTATACTTTTCATTAGACCTATTTGTCCATCCAGGAGACACTCAATCCCCCCCCCCCCTTCTCCAGCACCACATCTTGAAGCTGTTTATCTTGTCCATATCTCTCTTGCTGAGTGTCAAGATTCAGCACCGTAAATTAAAATTGAAAATGCCAAGCTGTTGTCCAATCTTGTTTCAGTGGCGATAGAAATATTTCTGTCTTTCCATATTTTCTACAATTGCACCATTGATGACTTCGACATGATAATTCTTTTTTTAATTTTTGGTTGACATCTACTCTTGGTGCTTAGTAGAGCTCCAAGGTAAATGAATTCATCCACTTTCTTGATGTTGTGGGCGAAATTGTCATTTTCATCTATGGCCATGCATTTTATTTTATCACGATTAATTCTTAAACCATATTTCAGGCTTTTCCATTCAACTCTTTTAATGAGCATTTCCAGTTCTCCGTTGCTGCTGGCAATAAGAATGGTATCGTTGGCATACATGAGATTATTTATCTTTTTGCCACCAACTGAAAAACTACTATCATGTTCATTAAGTGCCTTTCTCATAACATATTCTCTGTAAAGATTGTATACATCATGGGAGAATATGTATCCTTGTCTCACACCTTTCTTGACATTGAACTACTGAGATGTTTTTCCATCCATGTTCACTGCAGCCTGATTCCTCTTGTAGAGTTGTTTCAAAAGGTGTCAAGTGTTCTGACATGCACATTTTACTTAGTATTTTCCACAGGTCCTTCCACAGTCAAATGTTTTAGCGTAATCAATGAAGCACATATACAAGGGAATATTAAATTCTTGAGTTTTTCAACCCATTAGATTAGAAATTTGATCCCTGGTTCTACGTCCTTTACTAAAACCTGCCTGTTCTGCAGGAAGTTGTTGCTCGACGTATTAAGTCTTTATTTAATAATATAGAAAAGAACTTTGCTTGCATGAGAGATCAATGCTATAGTTCTATAATTATTGCATTTGTTGACATTTCCTTTTTTGTGTATTTGTTGACATTTCCTTTTTTGTGTATTATGTTTTTGTGTAAAAAAATAGATTTTACCTAGTCATCAGAACAGTCTCCTGTCTCCCAGATTTTATTACAAATTTTTCTTATGATTTCCATTACTTTGGGTCCTAGACATGCGAGAAGTTTGCTTGGTATTGGGTTGTACCTGGGGTTTCTCTTTCCTGAGTTTTTTTAGAACTTCTTCAACCTCTTATTTTAAAACGCAAGGTTCCTTATGGTAGTCTCTGGTGTTTTCTACATTGATTGAGACTCCAGCTATCACAAATGGTAATAAACAATAGTGTTAATAGGTAAGTATCCATAAAGAAAAGTACAATGGAGCTAAAATCTGTTAAACGTGGTGGCCAAGTAATCAGCCCACCTCTTTTGTTCCATCTATCAAGGATGTCCGTTGGATCAGTAAGAATATAATTTTTCACATCAGCTGTACTTGAATACTTTGGTTTAAATTTTCTATTCAACAGCCTTATTTTGCTAAATAGGTCTATGGTTTGATTTTGATTTGAGTGATTTTCAATTTCAATGCATATCTAGTTGATAAAGTTGCATTTTATCTTTAATGCAAAGTGTTTTGATGAGCTTGGATAGCTCGCTATAGATCTGCCTATCATCTTCCATTGGAAGTCCTTTTGACTTTTTCAGAGTTTCATTTGATATCCAGGGTGTATTGGTTCTGGATTTTTGGGGCAACGTTGATTTTGCAGTTTCCAGTAATATTATTTTGGTTTTATCCCATAGTTCTTCTGGGGTCATTTCATCAGTGTAATTCTCTAGTTCTAGAAATTTATTTTCCAATTTAATGCTATGTGTCTCAGTATTCCTGTGACGTCTAATCTGGGTGGATATGTTAGGTTATTTGTTTTCAAACATTTTTTCATATCAGCAATGAGGAGTTGATGATCAGAGCTGCAATCAGCTCCAGGAAATGCTTTAACATTTTTCATTATAGACCTCCATCTTTTGTTAATAAGGATGTAATCAGTTTGGTTCCTTTTTCTGTCTCCAGGTGTATGGTCTCTGTTTGTGTTGCACAAAGAAGGTGTTGTAACCATAAGTTTTCTTTCTGTACAAAATCAATCACTCTTTCACCTCTGTCATTTTGGATGCCCAGACTGTGAGATTCCAGGACTGTCTTGTTGTGGTCCTTTTTCCAACTTTTGCATTGAAATCACGTTAATGATCAAATGTCTCTTTTCAGTATGGCATATATGACTAAATTCAGATCCCTGTAGAAGAGGTCAATGGTCTCTTTGTCTACATCACTTGTAGGGGCATAAATTTGCAAGAGTGTAATCAGTGTTGGATTACAGTCAATCCTTCTATTAAGCCTCCTTAGTAGAACCTTCTGTGGGACCATTGTTAAGTTATTAGGGAAGGCAAAATAAAACCTGGTCTTGTTAGAGACCCAAACAGTAGATCAGGAAATGAATACCAGGCATACAGAAATATTTTAGAAAAATTTTGAAGAAAAAAAGCACAGCTAAAAATAATGAGAAATACATACTGGATTTTTGTTCAGGAAATGGACTAATCATCATTGTTAACACCATTGTCCAGCATAAAGATGTGCACAAATTCATATGTAGAGAAATGACAACAGAAATGACTCATTTCTTGTTGTCTCCTTTCCATGTGAATTTGTGTTGTTGTGATTAATGCTATCTTCACACTGGTTCCAGATATGTGTATACAGGAGATTTGAAATAAGAAATGTCTACCATAGGATAAAAATGAATGTCATGTTGAAAATAAATATATATAATGACTCTTACTGTTATTACTTGACACCTTCAGGTAGTCCCAAGACTCATAGAGGGAGGGCACCTCTGCACAATTCTCCGTCTCCACCACTGAAATCCACCAACTACACCAATGCCATTTACCTGCCACCACCACCACTAATATTTTCACAGACAATGACAAACATCCCTGCCCACGGCGTGATTCGAACCCGCAGTCTTTTGTCTGGAGAGCGGATATGCTAACCACTCAGCCAACCAGGCCGGCCTTTAAAATAAGAAAGTTTTAAAAAGAATCAAAGTTGAGCAGCTTTCCAAGATGAATGGTAGATTGAAATATACAACTGTTACTGGAGAGAAAAAAAAAATGAAAGAGTGAAAATAATGATCAAACCTTGGAGACTTGTACAGACAGAAAATATTTATTCATCTAGAGAGACATTTGGTAAAGTGCCTACAAGGATAGAAAAATCAGAACTGTATGGTGGCCTCAAATAGTTTAAGGAACAATCAAAAATTAAATTCATAGTACAGTGAGAAAATACAGAAATATATGTAAGAAAGTAAAGAGTACTGTAAAATGAGTCAAACGATCAAGTTGATATGAAAAACAGATGACAAAGATATTCTAGATGTTTGGAGTCATTATTTCTCTATACTTTTTTGCAAGAAAGGCTGCAGAGCCTATGGCAAACAAATGCTGTGTGTTTTGGCTCAGATGAAGAGTAAAATAATCATTTGAAACTTCTCTTAGAGCTGGGGGTTGTAGTGTTTAGGAAATACATCATGGCAAAAGCTATTAAAGAAAACTAAGGTAGAATTTAGATTGGAATGAAAGATGACAGCAAGTGAAGTGGTCTTTTGAGTCAGTAATTCAACTGTAAAAAGATGTTGAGTAGTTGCTGGTTGCTAGTTCTGCTGAAAATTCCCATGGAAATACCATGGAAAAATGGACCATCTGTGAATAATGCTGAAGGGGGATCTGTGAGAGAGGAGTTATTATTCAGCTGAAGTGCTCTCTTCTGAACAGCATCAAGAATTTTTAGAGAGAATTTAAGTGTAACAGTCAGAATATGAGTGCAGTATTCCAGGGTTTGGTAGATTTGAGATTTGTACATCTTTCTGCCAGGGGCATATATTCAGATTGTGCTAGTTCTGTTGTGCACACCCATGGAATAGCAATATTACTGATATTGTGTTTTTGCATTTATTCCTGTTAGATTCCCCTAATTGTTTCCTGGCTTTGCATGATTCTTAAATTTAAACACAATATACTAATGCTTCATGAAGAGAATACTTTCAACATGTAAACATTGCATCACATTTGTGTTAATAGCCTGGATGTGCAGTCACAAATACAGACACCTTTGAATAAGCATACAGATGCCGCAACATATCAAATTCTTAGCATTCCAGTAGTTTTAAACCATCCAGAAGGCTAGGCAGGGTGTGTGCTGAGGCAATAGCACCCAGAAATCATGGCTGTGATTGGTTATTGTGTCAGCCAATCCAATTGAATGTTGGAATTTGTTATCAGTTGCTGTTTTTCTTTTCTCAGAGTTTCATCTGTTTTGCATGCGTGAATTGTGAACTGATGTGTTTAGGACACCACATGGACAGGTTTTTTTGACATAATTTTCTATATATAATTTATAACTTTTTTTGTCCATATTTACAATGGGAAACAGTGTTGATGATCTACTGAATGTCCCTAAACCAAAACTTTTGCAGATTGTATGATTGAAGTTGAAGGCAGTAAGTCTCTTCCAAATATCAAATCTCCTGTATACACATATATCTGGAATATCTGGAACCAGTGTGACGATAGCACTAACCACAACAACAGTCACAAATTCACATGGAAAGAAGACACCAGAAATTATTAATTTCTGGTGTCTTCTCTATATATGAATTTGTGCACATCTTTATGCTGGACAATGGTGTTAGCAATGATCACTAGTCCATTTCCTGAACAAAAATCCAGCATGTATTTCTCATTATTCTTAGCTGTGCCTTTTTTTCTTCAAAATTTTTCTAAAATATTTCTGTATGCCTTGTATTCATTTCCTGATCTACTGTTTGGGTCTCTAACAAGACCAGGTTTTATCTTGCCTTCCCTAATAACTTAACAATGGTCCCACAGAAGGTTCTACTAAGGAGGCTTAATAGAAGGATTGACTGTAATACAACACTGCAGTGGTGCACCTGGGGGGGGGGGGGGGCAATAGGCCATGCCCCCCTCCCCCAAAGAAAAAGTTAAAAACACTAGAAAATTTCCCAAAATACTTTTCCTAATTAAAATTCATTTTTTTTAAATTTATGTTTTGTGTTGTCTTCTATTTCTATACTACTTATGAATTAGGGATCACATAAGGTGAGAGTATCTTACAGTAGTGTTTCTCAACCTATGGTCTGCAACGATGAGACTTGTGGTCCACAGGCAGATTTAAATTAACCAAATTAATCTTTATATTTTAATTATCCAAACAAAGCAAATTAAAATTGAATAAGTAAAAATTATTGAAATAAAATGGATAATTGAAAAAAAAATAGCGCAGAATGTTCATGCCATGAACATTTTGCCACTATTTTAATTTGTAGCGGCAGAATGATGAGTAATAAAAGAGGGGGAAGTGAACAACAATATGGTGTTATTGCTTCCACCTTTCCTTGCTGTTTTGTAAGAGTTGAAGTGAACATGTGCTATCCACATGTCCACATTTCAACGAATTGCTCGTTGTTTATTGATTTTTATTGTTGAAGGTTTTCCTCCTTCAACCAAGGCTCAATATATCTTCAGAAGTGCTAAGTAATACTTGGACAAAGTGTGTTGCGAGTTAACCCCCAGTATTTATATATTTTTGGAAATCGTGCAACGGAAAGATAAAAGCAAGCTGACAATTGAGTTGCAATGCCTAACTCTCTTAAACCGAATTACAATAATATGTGAAACTGCCATAACAACATTCACTATATATATATATTTCTTAGTTTTAACACGTTCGGTTGAATGTTATTGCTGCTTTGCGGTGAGTGAACTCACACATATGTAATTAATAACAATAGTTTTTAGTTAGATACTGTGGTGCAACATATGGTTTTGTTTGAGTCTATACAGCATAGTTTCTGTACGAGGGGACGCGATTCATTAATTAGTGTCGTTTTTATCCCAGTTGTCTCTAATTGCACTATTTGTTGAGAAATATGTTACACAGACTGCGTGTACCTTATTCACTGACATAGTAAAAGTACTTTTTTTTCCTTGCCTCTGCAATATAGTGGCTATTGGGGAGGGTGTGTTGCTTACCGCAGGAGCAAGTTACCATCTCCCTGCTCTGAACGTGTTTCAGCTTTTTTTCATTTGCTAGGTATATGCAAAACTTTTTTTAATTTCTTTTTTCGAAAAGTAAAATCAGGGATGCGAGTTATGCGACACAGAGTTATATTCGAGTAAGTACGGTATTTAAATTATGGATAAGTACTTGGTATCTTCTTTAAACGGAAAAATAGCTCAGATGACAGTGATAATACAAAACGAGTTTCTAATGACAGTTTGTGTGTAGTTTCTGAAGAGAAAGGTCTGTAACGAATCCACAGAAATACAGAATTCTCATCAGTTGCAATGCGATAATAGTAATATGCTGAATGAAAGGAAAGATTTGCTGACTTGCTGGACACTCGACCAGTGGATTGCATTCGAAGGTAAATACAATTGGTTATTTTGTAGGAACATATTCCTGTTTTGTGACTTTTCTCCCTTTATGGTAATTATGCCTACATTATTGTGTTATTATTCAGCAATTCTTAGTTTTGAATGTGTATATAAACACATTCAAAACTAAGAATTGAATGTGTTTATATACACATTCAAAACTAAGAATTGAATGTGTATAGAATGTGTATATAAACGTGTGATGAAAGGGACGGAGGTTTGGAGCTTTCCCAGATAGTATTCGAAAGGTAAATACAATTGGTTATTTTTGTATAGGGCCTCGAAACTTATTAGTTTAAAATTTAACCACTGAGAAAGGGTTTGTGTCCACCTCAAAACTCTGAAACAGAATTTGGAAACATATTTTCCGAATAACTTTTATAAGAAAATTTCTGTGGGTTCACAATCCATTTCAGGGTTGCAGTCATGAGAACGACCTTTCATTATCGAAAAAAGAACAGCTACTTGAGCTTTTGAGTGACAGTGGGCTTAAAATGCAGTTCAGTGATCTTGGTTTGGCTTGATTCTGGTCTCTCCTTCATTGAGAAGTGAATTTCCTAAATTATCTGAAAAAGTATCGAAAATCGTCATTTAGTTTTCTACAACCTATCTTTGTGAAAAAGGATTTTCATCACTGCTTCAAATAAAAACAAAATACAGAATTCGTCTTAGTGTGTATGCCGATCTTCGACTGAAATTGACCAATATTGAGCCAGAAATCCAGCACCTCTGCAAAGCCGGGAAGCTCATCCATCTCATTAAAAGTAAATAGTAACATAATTATATCATATTATTTATTTATCTAATAAAAATTAAAACTTTGTTTAATGATGATACATTTTTAATTGTTTACTTCCAAGTTAATTATGTTTCCATATATATTCAAAACATGCTTTTAGATTTATTATGTTTTAAATGGCACAGTTTTTCCCAAATGTTGGTAATCCCTTCATACGTTTTTTAAATAAAAATACATAACTTAGTGGTCCATAGAATAGTTTTAGGCATTTTACTGGTCCTTGTGCTTAGAAAGTTGGAGAAACGCTGTCCGAGCCGGGCCGGAGAGGATCACGGGTATCATGTATTGGTAAATCATTGCAGTTGCTCAGTCATAGGTCGTGTGCAATACACTCGTATTATGTGCTATTTTGCATTGAGTTTGTTGAAAAGCATGTCTTGAACTTGAAACTTAGCTTTCCATCTCTGAAGAGTAACCTTTACCGTACATAAATTCTTCAATAACATTTTAAAGTTAAATTTGTAAAAGATTTTATTTTATTTTTTGGATTTTGTGCTTCAAATTATGGCTGGAAAACGTACGCAGAGTATTTTATTGAACTACTTCAAAAAAAACCAAAAAAGGATGATTCAAATGTTAGTCTCAATGTTGGCGCTATTAATATTGTCAATACCGATTTGGATTTGTTTTCCCCAGTCGTAGGTCAGACAAAACCATTGAATTATCCAGAAGGAAGTACTTCCTTAGTTGGTATTAATGCTCATGACATCGCATTGTTGAAAGAACAAACATTTAATTCTAACAATAACTTAGATATTGTGAAAAAAGTTGTAGAAATCAGAACCAAATTTTAATTTTCCTGCAACCTGTGCTGCAATTCACAACCGAAGTTTTCATTACACATGGCTTGTGTACTGTACTCTCAAGTTGAAAATAGTGCATAATGTAAATATTTATTTTATTTTATTTTTTTTTTTTTTTTGCACCTGCTAATGTTGGAAAATCTAAATCTGAAGTACCTGGGCAGTTAGTTACACAAGGTTATAATAATTGGAAGAAAGCCATTGAGAAATTTAATAATTATCAAAAAAAAAATATCATATAATGGCTGTTATGACTTACGAAAGGCTAAACATTCAAGATGGAAAATTTCTGCCACTGAACATCTTTCCTTGTGTGCCAGATATATAGATGAAGAAAATTACAATAAATCCAATCAATCAACAAATTGATGTAGATAGTGCATCACAAGCCGCAGTTAATCGGAAACTATTACAGCTGATTATAGAAACAGTAATTTTATATGGTTGGCAAAATATACCCTTGAGAGGTATATTTTGCCAACATTGTGATTATGGAGAATTTTCATTTGAACACGATTCAATCCAATGAAGCAATTTTCGAGCTTTGTTAAGAACGAGAATCGATACAGGCGTTGAAAACTTGGCTGAACATTTTAAACGTTCTGCCAAAAATGCTACCTACATTAGCTGGAACATACAAAATCAAATTATAAATGCATGTAATGAAATCATTTTGAACCGTTTTTTCGAAAAAATTAATTCTGCGAAATGTTTTTCAATTCTTGCCGATGAAACTTGTGACATTTCTGCAACTGAAGCCAGATATATAGATGAAGAAAATGACAACAAAGTTTGTGAACAATTTTTGCAATTTGTTCCTGTAAAAAGCACTACAGGAAAAAACTTATCCACCAAAATATTAGATAGCTTAAATAATTATGGCATCGATTTGTCATATTTACGTGGGCAAGGTTACGACGGTGCCGCATCAATGAGCAGAAAGTTTAATGGTGTCCAATCTCACATATCAACTTTATGTCCACAAGCTTTATATGTTCATTGTGCATCACATAGTTTGAATTTGGCAATTGGAAATGCTGTATCTGTGACTGAAATAAGAAATAATTGAAAAGGTACACAATTTCTTCAATACCCCTAAGAGACAGGACGTCCTTGTTGACAACATTGATAAATATACACCAGATACTAAGAGACAGAAACTATGCCAAGTTTGCCTGACTAGGTGGGTGGAATGCCATGAAGCCATCATGATCATGGTGGAATTATATGATGCAGTGATTCATAGTCTTGAAACAATCATTTCTTGGGAAGACAGGGACTCGTCCTCTAGCCCAAAACTTTTGAATAATTCATTGTGTGAATTTGGTTTTATAATATCTTTTATTTAGTTTGCAAAAAATATTTGCATACACCTTACCATTGTCTAAAATAATGCAAAAATCTAACAGTGAATTCTTAATTGCCCTAAATTTTGTTGATGATGTTGTGGCTCAATTAAATACCATTCGTGAAACACCAGATTCTTCATTTAAAGATATTTACGATGAAGCATGTATAAAAGTTACATCAAAACAAACATTAAGATCCAATGTTCCAGCCGATTTTGTAGAAGAGTATTTCAGGAGAACTGTTTTCATTCCATTTATTGACCAAATATTGACTCAACTTCAGGAACATTTCACTCGGCACTGCATTTTGAAAAATTTTTTTCTCTTCTACCAAATGGAAAAGATGCTCCAACAGCAAGTGTATTGGAAAATTTTCGTCAGTTGTGTGAATTTTCTGCCGGTGATTTGCCTTATACAAATCCAGCAATTTTTAACGCCGAATTCAAGTTGGTATAAGAAATTTGAAAAACCATTTGCAATAGCTCCATGCAAAAATGCCGTTGATGCAGTTTCAAAATGTGACAAAATGATATATCCTGACATCTATAACTTATTAAAAATATTTGCAACGCTTCCGGTGACAACATGCATCAGTGAAAGGTCATTTTCTAACTTATGCCTTTTTAAAAACCTATTTAAGATCTACCATGACACAATCACGATTGAACCGACTGGCTTTGCTGTATATACTCAGTGGGGTATATATGTATATATTCAATCGGGAGAGGTGTGTTATTGATGATAGCGGATGAGCTACAGCCAAGGAGAATAGAAGTGGAACTGCAGGATAGAGAAAAGAGCACATTTGAGACTATTTGGTGTGAGATTGAAACTAGCAGAACAAAATATACAGTTGGGTGCTGCTATAGACCAGGTGATGGAATAGATGGTGGAGATAGTATGCATAAGCAAATAGAAGAAATGAGTGGAAGGAGGGCAATTATTATGGGAGATTTCAACTATAGTAACATTGATTGGAAGGAGGAGAGGACACATGGGAGGAAGGAAATGGATTTTATGCAGTTATTAAGGGATAACTATCTGCGACAGCATGTAATGGAAAATACTAGGGGTCAGAGAGTGCTTGACCTGGTAATTGCATTTGAGAATTTGGCTGTAACGAATATGACCATGTTGCCACCAATTAGTGAGAGTGATCATAGGGTCTTGACTTGGGAGGTGGCTAAAGGTGTGGAATTTACAATTAAGACAGGGTACATGTGGAATTATCGGGCTGGTAAGTATGACAAGCTTAGGAGATTGATTGGTACAGTGCCATGGCATGTACAACTGCAAGGGCTAGAAGTTGAATGGGAGGTGGTTAAAAAGTGTTTGCATGAAGCAATGGCTGACTGTATACCTAGAGTCCGAATAATAAATCAAGTAGGAGTTAAATGGATGAATAACACCATTAAGCTTGAGCTGCAAAAAAAAAAAAAAACTATGGACGGAATTTAAGGAGAAAGGTGACCGGCAGGCACATGAACAGTATAAAGCCCAGGCCAGAAGGGTAACGAGTGTGGTAAGAAAAGCAAAAATGGATTACGAAAGAACATTAGCCATGCAGGCTAAAGAGAATCCCAAACAGTTTTTTCAATATGTTGCAAGTAAAAGAAAAAATATATATGGCAGAATGATTTTAAAGAATGCTGATGGTAGGGAGGTAACCAAATCAGTGATATAGTAGAATTACTGAGCGAGCACTTGCAAGAATATATCATCCAGGTGGTGACATTGCAGGAATGAATGAACCAATAGATAATACGGGAATTAGGAATTATGGTGAATGAGGTGGAGGTGAGTTGTCTATTGCAAAACCTCAATGTCAATACATCTGTGGGATTGGATGGTATACCAGCTCGTGTCGTACATGAAGCAGCTAAAGAATTGTCAGTACCCTTGACCATTTTGTTTAATCTGAGTCTCGGGTCTAGGTTAGTCCCAAGGGAGTGGAAAGAGGGGAAAATAGTTTCACTGCATAAAGGAGGTTCCAAGACTACTATTGTAAATTACCAACTGATTAACATATCAGGAATCGTTGTCAAGTTCTTGGAGAAACTAGTTAAGAGAAGAATACAGGATTGGATAGATGAAAATGGGATACTGAATGGGTTTTTTTGTGAAGGGTAGATCATGCCTCAGTAACTTGATCACGTTTTATAACACAGTGATGGCTGAACTGGGTAAGGGTAATGGGTTTACAGTGATTCTACTGGACCTTGCCAAGACCTTTGACAGTATACCACATGGAACTCTAATCAGTAAACTGGAGCAGATGGGGATGGATAGGAGGGTGGTTGATGGAGAGATACCAGAGAGTGGTTTATTCAGGAGTGGAGTCCAAAAGACGGCTTGTGACTAGTGGTGTGCCGCAAGGTTCTGTTCTTGGACCACTACTTTTCAATTTGTTCATTAACAATATAGGAAAGGATCTGAGAGGAAGTGTTCACTTGTTTACTGATGATGCAAAGTTGGGTAGAGCAATTGTAAGTGCACAGGATGTCAAAATTTTGCAGGATGATTTGGATAGTTTGGAGGTCTGGGCTAGGGAAAATGGATGTCAATTTAATGTGGCAAAGTGCAAGGTTATACATTTTGGAGTGAAAAGATTAGCAGCAGTATATCACATTGGTGGAGCCTTGCTCCAGGAGATTGAGGCCAGGAATTTGGGCAGACAGAGAGTTGAAGTTTAGGGGCGCACATTGCAAAAGTGGCTAAATCAGCTCATCAAATCACATGGTTACTGAAAAATACTTTAACCAGCAGAGACAAACAAGTTATTGTTCCTCTATATCGAGCTCTGATAAGACCCCATCTGGACTACTGTGCCCAGATATGGGTGTCAGGGTTTCTTCTTGATGGGGAGGAGGTGGAGAGGATCCAGAGATGAGTGGCCAAGATGGTGGCAGGTCTGTGGAATGAACCTTATGAGAACAGATTGAAGATTTGTGGGTTGCAAAAATTGGTAGATAGGTGGAAAAGGAGTGATATTATTGAGACATTAAAATTACTGAAGGGTTTCTATAAGATCAATCCAGAAGATATTTTTGAGAATAGGACTGGTGGTGGGAGGACTAGGGGCCATACATGGAAGCTGGGCAAGAATGTGGTTAACAAGGGTGTTAGAGCTAGGTTTTTTACTTCGAGAGTAGTGAATGAGTGGAATAAGCTGCCAGAGTCTGTTGTGGGTGCCATGACCATGAATGAGTTCAAGGTGAGGTATGATAAATACTGTGTGAATGTCAAATAGTTGTTCTTGACATGATGTTAGGGCCTCCCTCGATGAGCCTGTTGACTCCTTGGAGTTGCCCGAAATAATAATAATAATACACAGAGATTAATGTAACCACGACTGAAATAATTCAAGAGCTTTGTAAAAAGAAAAGAAAACTGGATTTTATTCTTTAAATAAATTTTTATAATCACCTAATGAATTTTATTTAGTGGATTATTGGAGGTATCAAGAATAATAATAATAATAATTTTATTTAATGAATTTTATTGAATGAGAAAAATATTTTTCATGCAAATTCATTGCATTAAAAATATTTTAATCCGTTCACCCCCCCCCCAGATTAAATCCTGGGTGCGGCACTGCAACACTGATTACACTCTTGCAAATTTATGCCACTACAAGTGATGTAGACAAAGAGACCATTGACCTCTTTTACAGGGATCTGAATTTAGCCATAGATGCAATACCGAAAAGAGACATTTTGATCATTAAGAAGGATTTCATTGCAAAAGTTGGAAAAAGGACCACAACAACATTATATTTACACTTTTTTGAGTAATTCAAATATACAAACCAAATATAGAATTCTCCTTATTGTTTTCTAATATAGCTTAAACAAGTTGTCCCCCACTCTATGCCGATTTGGTTACAATTCATTGATAAAGTATTCCAAGTTATCCTATAATTAATTTAATCGAACCAATTAAGATGAACGCTGATGCACTAAGCACGCTTAAAACTTTCATACATTAATAATAATGCACTTATATGGTCAAAATGATGTGAATTTTGTAGTGTGGATTGCATAAGCCACACAACAGCACACCCAACTTAAATGGCCGCCTAACACCACTGCTTTTTATCATTTACAAAAATTAAACTGTCACTTCTATATGTAGTTAATGACTATTAAATTATTTTAGGAAATTATAACATATACTAAGTATTAATTAAAAGAAAACTTTAATCAATACTTCCTATATTTTGGTGTCTTCATGGGAACATAATACTATGATAAGTGCACACAGGCACTAACAACGACCAAATGACAATGGCCGAAGAGAGTAACTATCATTGTTTCTAGAGTCCTAAAGGTGCCCCCTTCCCTCTCAGTGGGCTAAATTGGGTTGTCTTTGATGTTGGGCTGATGTTCTCATGATGCAAGCTTCCCAAATTTGGGGCTGTCTCATGCACCCAAATTTGTTGAGGTTTGGGAAATTTTTTAGAGCTGAGGCTGGTTCCATGAACAATCTTTCGTATTTATATTTGCTGCAGTTAAGTAAAGTGGCTTTCTTCCATTGTATTCTGTGGCAGGTATCCAGAGCATGGTCCGCAAGCCAGAATGGCTATATTGGTATTACCATTTGGCCATATCGGTACACAATAAATAATGGAAAAAACTCACGTAGAAAGATTATTTAATAGTATAATTTTCGCCTGTGTGTCACAGGCATCTTCAGTACATTAAGCTCAAAATTAATTAATTAATTAATTTGAGCTTAATGTACTGAAGATGCCTGTGACACACAGGCGAAAATTATACTATTAAATAATCTTTCTACGTGAGTTTTTTCCGTTATTTATTGTGTACCGATATGTCTACTCACGATTTACCTCTATTAAAACTCATTTGGCCATAGTAACTAGTATTTACCATATCCCTTGGGATGTAATTTGACATACTTCATGCAAAGTGGCTGTTCTGTGAGAAAAAAATAAAAATAACATCAGTATTACATTGAATATGTGAATCCTCAAATGTCAGGTCTGACACAGCATAATGTTGATACTAAACACAGTATCCTGTGGAATGAAGCTACTCTTCTCCATAGAAACATAAGTTTTAAATATAAACACCTTTCTCTTTTACATCATCCTAACCTGAATTGGAATGATTATCTTGCCTCCAAAAGTTTGGGAAATTCTCATATGAGGTAAATATCAAAAATAGCTTTAAATATTAATTTCTAGCACACGGCAACCACTTTTAATTGGTAAACTGATTGTATTCGTTCTTTGATTTGTTGTTTCCACACACTACTATTATTTTTAGCACAGTATTTGTATTTTAAACTATATTACTGTGGTTATCGTGTAATTTGTTTTATAGTTATGCTACAAGTACCGCTTTAAAGATAAGATAGACACTTATCACCTATTTTTTTGGAATCAGCTGTATATAGGTTTGCATGCTGTAGGGTGGATGCCAGTTGAGTATAACTTAGAAATAGATGATAAAGAACAGTAGTTTAGTTCAGGAGAACTTCAGCCGTGTTTAGTCATGATTTCATCAGCACCAGAAGCCATTTTGCTATCCAGGTTTTTTCATAATTATTCTGATGTCTTCCTGACAGAGGGTCACAGAAAGCATGCAGTGCAGTTATTAACGTAAAGGAGATGATTTGCCTTGGTCACCCGTTCTAGGTCATCTACTGCAAAAGTGCTGGTATCATTCTTATGACAGAAAGAATCATAGAGAGTGTGGTTTGGATAGTTAGGATGGGCATTTTTTGTTATGGCAGAGATTTGAAGTTTTTTATATATATATATAAAAATGGATGGATGAATGCCTGCAGTGATGGTTCCCATCATTTCGATTGGTGTCTATATTACACATTTTTGTAAAGTGAATACAGAATAGTGTATGAGAGAGAAAGATTAATATTTTGGAGAGTCTGTTTTTATTCCACTGGAATGTCTGTATTTATTTTGGTTTACTACCTTATTAATATTTCTAAAGTGACAAGGGGAAAAAAAGCAGGAAAACATACTGTGGGAGAACATATTCTCCCCATACAAAGAACATTCAATCTCCATGCCATAGCATGGTCTCTTCAAATTATTATTATTACATGAAGCTCAGGGAGTCCAAAGACTCATCGAGGGAGGGCATCTACTCTACAACTCTCCGTCTCCATCACTCAGTCAACCAACTACAATGAAATGCAACTACATTCATCATCTACACTAAACGCCATCAAATCACTAACCACCACCACTAGTATTTTCAAAGACAATCACAAACATTCATGCCCACATCAGGATTCAAATCCACAGCTTTTTAGCTGAAGAGCAGATATGCTAATCACCAACCAGGCCGGCGATCAATTGCTGAATGAAACAAGAAGTGACGTAACAATGGTAGAAAATATTCAAGAGGAATGTAATCAATGCACATTAATATTCAAGTAGTATAAACCATCAAAAACCTGAAATGGGAAAATTCAGCAGGACTATAGATAATATTCAATCAGAAATGCTCAAATATGAAATATAAAAGTTTTTACACTGGCTGCACTGCATAATTCAGAAAGGCCTGGTCAGAAGGTCAAATCATAGATTGGAGTAGAACTCTGATAGTAACCATCCATATATAAAATGGAAATAAAAACTAAATATGAGAATTACAGAGAATTTCCCTGTTGACTGTTCCATGCAAGATTTATACAGGTATACTTGAAGAGGCTAAGAAAGATTGTGGAAAGGAAACCACTAGCAAGACAAGCTGGGTTCAGGCCAGCTGTAGGTTACCATGCTCAGATTTTACTTTTTATGCCTTAGCTAAATTGAATAGGTTAGAAATAGGTACTCTACTGATTTGGTGGGAATATCAGCAATAAAAAGACAAATTATGAAAATGGACAGGATCATTGAAATATCAGCTGCATTCTGAATGGAGAACTTATTGAAAAAATAAATATGTTCAGGCACAATTTTTATTGAAGTTGGCAAATTAAATATGGAAATAGACAACAGAATAAAGAGCTTTCTTTCCTTCAAGGTTACACGGTGATCAGAATTCATAAAAATTATGGAAACAACTAATGTGTTGTTAGAGTAAAAACACTTCAGTTTAATATAAACCAAAATAATCACTCGACATGTTGATCTTGACATTAAGGTCATCATCTGGAGTATACACATATATACAAAGAAACAAGCTGCATTACAATCTACATGGTATGCTTGGTCAACTGTTAAAACTATTATCCTGACCTCTGGTGAGGAAGAAAACCTTTACTACATCAATGCTAGAGTCCTGTTATAGATAGATAATAATTTAGTTAATAGTTTAATTTACTTTTGTAACCAAATTAATAATAATAATACAGGACTCTAGCATTGATGTTGATGTAGTTAGGGTTTTTTTTTCACCAGAAGTTAGGCCAATAGTTTTAATGGTTGACCAAATAATCAATTTACTTTAGTATACCATGTAGATTGTAGTGCAGATTGTTTCTTTGTATATATGTGTTTACTTCAGATGTCCTTAATGTGAAAGTCAGTTTCAAGTGATTATTTTGGTTTATGTTAAACTAAAGTTTCACTCCTACACGGTAGTTTGTTCCATAATTTTTATGATGAAGAATAAAGAGCTGGTATATCAGGACGTCAACTGAATAAATTTATATGGAATAAGAGAGAAATTAGTCAAAACACTAAACTATTATATAAAAGTTAGTATTCAAACCAGTTTTAACTTATGGATCCAAGAGCTGCACCATAAATAAAACATTTGATCAAAGACTGGAGACCAGACATATGAGAGTTCTGAGAAAGATTAGGGGACTGAACAGATGGTGTCAGTATCATATTAAAAATGAGGATATTAGGAAGGAACTTGACATCGTCAGTATTCAGGAGTGTGAACTGAGCTAATTTCAGGTGGTATGGTCACTTAAACAGAATGTTACAGGAAAGATAAAGGATAGCAGGGAAAAAACCAAGAGGAAGAGCAAGTACTAGGTGCACATTTTAGACACTTTTAGTTCAGATGCAGTTAGAAGTATATTAGAACAAAAGAACAGGTGATGACATTGGAGTTCTCATAACACATTCAGAGTAAAATTATCAATAGGAAGTTACTGAATTTTATTTATAAAATATGAAACATTACAAACACTTTGCAGTCAAAGTCAACCATTCATTATGAGAGTCTTTTGCTGAGATAATAATGCTACATGACACCTCCAAGGAGTCCCAAGACTCGTTATGGAGGGAAAGCTACAACGTATGTGTACCCCTTGAGGGTACACATTCAGAAATTGGTGTCATTTCCATTTTTTGCATTAAAGTGATTATGAACAATAAATTTGGGCAATAAACAAAGAATAAAAACAAGTGAAATGAGATTTATGAGAACTGCAAAATACACGTTATTAGATTGAGAAAGGAACGAAGACTTCTTAAAAGAACTAAAAACAAAATCAATAGAAGAAAAACAAAACCATTATAAACAAAAATGGATTGAACATGTAAACCGAATGTCCAACACCCAATATCCTAAACAAATACTAAAATATAAGTCAATTGGAAAGAGAAGGCAGGGTAAACCTCAAAAAAGGATATTGGATGAATAATGAGACCGAAGCATGCCAATATGGTCTAATTAGTGTTATGATGAAGTAATCATGTAATCTGTGCTGAATGCTGTTAGGAAACCCAAGCAGATTTTTTAAAGAAAATATTTTTCTTGATATTCTGAATATATTATATTATTTTACTTACATATTTAAAAGCAACATTTTTTTTCCTTCCATACATATTTTTACAATTCATTTGGTACATAGGGCATGGCTGCACTTGATGCCGTCATGTAGTTGTCAGTCTTTCGTGAAGAACCTAAGCAAAGTTTTCAATTTTAGAAGTCAAATTGACATTATAACCATCATGAGTTTGATTTTCTTGTGGGTTTTTAAAAATTTATCTAATCATACATGAAATCCTGGAGTAGTAACTTGGTGTATGCAGAATTTGAGTCGGAAATTTTTGTTGAAGTCGCAACTAAAATGTTGTTATTGCTTGCCTGTATAGGTTTACTTATAGCTTGTTCCATACTGCACAATGCATAGTGCCCATTCAACCCCACTTCATCAATTAAATGTATTTTAGTCTGTGAATTGTGTGTGTTCTCTGATCAGTTTTGCAGAAGGTGCATCCAGATTTCTGGAAGCACACAAAAACAATTTATTATTATTATTATTATTTGACACCTCCAGGGAGTCCAAAGACTCATCGAGGGAGAGTGTGCCGACAGCGTCGAACAATTGTTCCCTTCCAACTACTAACCACTCTCAAACTTGCTTAACTTTTTGCATGAGCCATTAGTAGCAGAGGCTCTACCAATCGACCAACTTATTTTTTCTTTGAAGTCCAATTTTTTCACTGTTGTTGAAAATGCCATTTAAGTGTCATGATCCTGTACTGTAGTGAAAAATGAACAGCTCTTTTCTAGTTATCGGATGCTTGTCACATTGTCCTGTGAAGTTTGCTATGAAATACATATTTCATAATCTTTTAAATTCTCTATTGGACTTAAGAGTAGTGAGGTTTCAGGAATAATATCGTTTTCAGTCAGCTATCTGGATGGCATGATGTATTTACTAAATTATGAAGTACCAGTGAAGAAATAATGTTTTGATGTTCATTTTTATTTTTTTTAAATAAAAAAAAGTGTAAATATCCACAATGAGCATAGCAATCTTAAAGTCCTGTAGTAACATGGAAAATATATTTCAAGAGTGATTAGTAAATAACTGTATGGTTCAGAATTTTAGGTGAAATCTTTTTTTTTTATTTCTAGAGAGAAGCGCCACATGGATGTATCATTTGTTATTACAGTTAGAAGCCTTTGCAATGGACATACACCAGCTAATGTGTTACTGGCATAACCAAATGCTAGCCCCACCAATCTATTGAATTGGCATGATGATTCTAGGTCTTTGCTTCTCTCCTGTGTTCTTAACTGTTGTTACCATTCTACACACAGTCTTCATTTTCTGGAATGATTACATTTTTGTTGATGCTTGGAAGAGAGGTGTTCACTGTCTGCTGGCCTGGTTAAGATAGCTCACTTTCCAACAAACTGGCTGCATGTTCAAATCCCAATTTCGGCATGGATATTTGTAAATGGCCTGAGGTGGTAGATGAATTTCGTTGCACAGGGTGAAACAAATTATTGGTGGATTGGCTTAAAAAAGTTCCATCTTTGTTCTCTAAAGTAGGATGTCCGGATTATATAAATAATAATAATGCAAAAAGAAAAACAAATCCAAAAAATCAGAAGAAAAAAAAAATCAGCTAACGCCGTTTTATTCCCGTACGGGAGTAGGCGAGGCCAAAAAAAAAAGAAAGAAAGAAGCCGGCTCTACTGACGGTGCAACACATGTATTTGCATGGGGAGACAAATTTTTTTTTTTTTGGGGGGGGGGGGGCTGCCAAAATGAAAGTGAATAAAATGAAGACGTGGAATAAATAATAATAATACTGCGTAAGATCGCAGTTTTTATATTAAGTTGACTAGTGACTTATGTCCATGATGCTGTTTCTATTTCTGACAATCCTTCGACCAATACTCGCGTAATGCTCTTCGGTAATCGAAGCTATGTGAGTCATTCTTCGCTTACTCTCTTTCCGTATCATTGATACGGAAGTAATATATTATTATTATTATTTAACACCTCCAGGGAGTCCAAAGACTCATCGAGGGAGATTGAAATTTCCACTCGAGTCCTTCTTTTTGAGTAACGGCCGTCGATACTGTAATCTACAGAACGTTTCAGTTGTTTTTGAGCGTGTATTAAGGAAAGTTGATTTTGCTCAGTGTTAGTGACTGATACAGTGATAAGTTTTTTTTTTTAGTTTTATGTAAATTAGTAGTTAGTACAGTGTTTCAACCTCCATTAATTACTAAATAATACCATACTAATAATGTTTTATTGTAGGGTTTGAAACAATTTTAATATGCAAATAGATTACAATGTCCGATAAAAGAAAAAAAAAACTATCACGTGCAGAATATCGCAAACGGAAAAAGAACGTGATATTCAAAAACATAGCGGGACTTTACTTAAATATCTAAAAACTGAATCAGCTGATGTAGGGCAGGAGGAAATAAGGAAATGTACCGAAACTAATGATTCTGAGCTCATGGCAAGTACTTCTAACTCGGATCCCAGTAACATAGACATTGCAAGGAATCTCGAAAATGAGACTGATATGACAATTTCCGAATCTAGAGATTTAATGATGAACTTGATAGGTACACTGATCCAGCTAGATGGAATCCTTCTTTAAGCCGAAAGACTGGAAATCTTAAAAAAGGGCCCGCCAGAGAAACCAAATAGTGATTTCATTTTTCCGCGCAGCTCTAATGGTAGGAAATTTTCATTAAATTTTTACACCAGGGAACTAAGCAATGGAGAACATATTAATCGATCGTGGTAGTGTATTCAAAAGAAAAAGATTCTGTATTTTGTTTCTGCTGTAAGTTGTTTTCCTGTAATATAATGTCATTCGCTACTGATGGGTATAATGATTGGGGTCATTTATATGTGTATCTTAATGAACACGAGAAATCCAAAAACCATTTGGAGTCCCATGAAAAGTGGATTGAATTATCGTCCAGGCTTAAATGAGAACAGACAATTGATTCAATGCAGCAAAAGTTATTAAATTCAGAAATTCGGCACTGGAGGGGCATAATAGAACGCCTAATTGCTGTTGTCCAGTACTTGGGCCAACAATGCTTACCATTTCATGGAACATCTGATTATTTATATGACCATAATAATGGAAATTTTTTACAGCTTGTTGAACTGATTGCCAGATTTGACAGTGCTATGTCTGAACATTTAATGAGAGTAGCTTGTGGTTTGGCCCAACATTTTCTTGGGAAAAATATACAAAATTAATTGATTGCTCTCCTCTCTGGAACCATTAAAAAACAAATAATTTCTATGGTTGAGAAAGCTAAATATTACAGCATAGTTTCAGACTGTACTCCGGATGTAAGCGACATTGAACAATTAACACTAATTGTAAGATTTGTTAATACGGATCCAACTGATATCAACATTCATTTTCTTGGTTTCATTCTTGTAGAAGCCACTACAGGCTCAGCGTTAACCGAATGTATCTTAAGAAAATTATCAGACATGAATATTCCAATCGCCAACATGCGTGGCCAGGGTTATGACAATGGATCGAACATGAAAGGAAAGCATTCAGGAGTTCAACAACGCATTAGGGACTTGAACCCAAGAGCTTTTTATATCCCTTGCTGTTATCATTCTCCCAACTTGGTGGTCAATGATGCCGCGATGTCATCTAGAGAAGGGATTTCGTTTTTTGAAACGGTTCAGAAATTGTAATTTTTATGTTTAAATTTTTATGTTGTCCGGTTATATGGCACTATGTTTTAAATGAAATTAATGTTGCAAGTAAACTGTTGCAAAGCATAAAAATGGAATTGTCTAGCGCCATAACAACATTGGATAATGTTCTGAAAAATCTTAAGGATCTCAGAAATGATAAATCATTTCAAAATTTTCTTGTCGATGCTACAACATTAGCTGAGAAAGTCGAAGCTGATGCTGATTTGAAACCAACATTCGAAAGTACCAGATTGCGTCAGCAGAAAAAGCAGCATGAGAGACGAACCTATTTTAGATCCCAAAACAAAATTCTAAGTCGATTTTATTATTATTATTATTATTTATGTTGCAACTAATTCTATTGAAAACATCACAGTTCACATTTTTCATTTTTATATAACATCTCTAAATTAAAGTCTGAGACGACAAATGAGCTCTTAGATAATTGTAAAAACTTAGAAGCCGTTTTAACACATGAAGAAAATAGAGACATCGATGCAATTGAGCCATGTGATGAACTGAAAGTAGTGTCCAAATTAGTACCAGAAAAGACGCCGCCAATTGAAGTTCTTCGTTTTATCGTTGAAAATAACTGCTCCGAATGTCGCTGTCGCCCTTAGAATATTACTGACATTGCCTGTGACGGTTGCAAGTGGTGAGCGTAGTTTCTCAAAAGTGAATCTTATTAAAACTTACGCTCAACAATGGCCGAAACTAGATTGGAAGGTCTTGCCATGATTTCAACTGAACATGAAATCGGTCAGAAATTTGACTATGCAGACCTAATTTCTGATTTTGCAAATATGAAAGCAAGAAAAATGTATTTTTAATCGGTAGATACTAAAAACAATATAATTCTAATTAAAATAATGTGAAAATAGTGCTAAAACTATAACGTGTACATTCTATAGTTAAGTGTAACTCAACGGTTCACCGTTGTACAAGCGAAGATCATTCAATATATGTAAGTAATAAATTATTACTACATTTCATTTAATTGTCAATTGATGAAGTCGATGGTTTATTTTATGAATATGCAGTATTTTAATCACTTTATCAGTGCATTATTAATGGTACTGTATTTAAAATTAATGGTCATGAAGCTAATGTCGAACATAATGGTTTTCAAAATTCCGAAAGTTAATTTTTGGTTGGTGCTGGGGCGGCAAGTAATGGATTGCTTGAGGCGACAAAAATTCTAGAGTCGGCTCAGATCATCAGCGTCATGCGATTGTCGTTCAGGAAAATGTTTCCCATACATTAGTTGTGCATTTTCAATACCTCGAACAAAAATTATGTACACGTCCACATGCTCACTGACGCTGTACTGCACGGGGTCCGCAGTAGCGAAAGCGACAATGACCTTATTTTAGCTATTGGGGAAAGCTTGCGATTAAACGGACAGGTTGTGTCTCTTGCTTAAAAGATTGTAACTTCCGCTTCCTTTACATTGCCACATTGCGTTCAACTTTAATTGCGTTTTTCGCGGAAGTAATGCGGCCGACAAAATTTCGACAAAGAACATTTTCCTCGTTAATTTATGCAAGCATTCACCGACAAATTCGTCGCGCAGAATTTCGGAATGCGGGTTGCAGGAATAAATGAATTTTTAAAAATTTCCACATAAATTCAGAACTCTGCTGCGAACTTTTTGTTACACAGCACGGTGATCACTTTTGCAGCAGTCGAAGAATTCAAGAAAAAAGCGTCGTCGTTTAGGACTATCTTTAAACATCTACGTGTACTTCAGTCTGTCATTCGATTAAGTTCTACGACTAAAGTAGTGTTCACAAATCGTGCTATCATTTGTGTTTTCCAATTTCTGTGTACTTTAGTTTGGATTTCCTTGATGACCGAAATAATGATTGCCTTAGGCATCGAGGCCATAATTCACGATTACCTTGCGTGTAAGACATCAGCATTTTGAAGACGGCATTAGCTATTAATATATGAATATCACAATGACAAGCATTCTGATATCCGGACACATTGGGAAAAACAAGTCCCCCCATGTAGGTGTAGCTTTCAAATGCTGAACAGGAAATTGATTTGTCATTCTTAAAATACTGCCTTAAAAATATTGGTGTTGTTCGTGCAGGGTGATCACTTTGAGACAGAATTACAGATGCCTCTCGTTTCCTGATGTGATTTTTGATCTGTACATACATATTATGTAGCCACTAAAAGCAGTGCAGTGGATAGAAGACAGCGGGATTAATCGACCTCCCCCCCCCCAAGTACTTAAGAATCACCGAGAACCTGCAGCTATTCCGGTGTTATAAAATCTTGCGATTGCAAGCAGCTTAGTACCATCCCACCCAACAACATAGTGGTTCTTGGGAAAGTTTGGAACGTTAAAGTTTGGAAAGCAGGAACCTTACGGAAGTTCTGCAGGAGTTCATCTAAATTCACCTTTCGTAAATCCAGCCAAACGTTTATTGTGCTTAGGTTTTTTTTTTTCCCTCTCGGAGCAAATGCCACTCAGCCTAACGGCATTTTAAATCTAATTTGATGCTACTTTGCCCCCCGAATTCGCTTTTTTAATTCCCTACTACAAAAACATAGCAACCGATTTTACATTTTATAGTTGTTATCGGACTTCGCTCGGATAAGCAAGGCCCGCGTATTCAACTTAGCGATCGGGATTGGATCAACAAAGTGAACTATTGAAAGAAGTACAATAAGAGTAAAACCAGCAGACCACATCCTATCAGTAGGAACACGGAAACCGTGGCGAATTCCCCATGCTTGCTGCACAAGCTCATTAATTGAGAAAGAAGTAATATTTATTTGCTAATAAATGCATGCATTTATTAGCATTTCATTTAGGCTTTTATTTTTGTAGACAGAAGACGTTTTAAGCTTGCGCGGCAATAATTGAGCTTTGCGTTGTGTATCGAAGGCCGACGCTAGTCAAGCTACCTTGGCTTGCTCGGTTGTGGGAGCATCCAGGTCCTCGCTTCAGCGATTTCATCTGTGATTTCATGCGCGCATAGCCATTTACGCCCCCCCCCCCACGTTATCTCACCCTGTTGCTTAAACACGGGCCATATGCAGTCAAAGTAGCTCAAGCCAGGGCTGCCACTCACATTTTTCGAAATTCCCAAAGATTAGACCTCAAAAATTCCCCAGGTAGTAATAACTAGGGCTTGGATTTTTAGGTCGTAAAAAAGTGCAAAATATGCGTCCAAGTATACACTAAAAACATTTAAAACATCCGAAATATGCTCTTAAATATGCAAAAAAACCCAGCTATGCACTTAAATATGCCTTTATTAATTTATAATTCTGCATGGTTTAATTAAAACATTACACATAAATTAAAAAACATAATATAAAATACAAAAAAATTGACATTTAAATAGTTACCTATTAACTGACCAGAAAAATGACTTAAAAGTTTGCTCCTTTTTTTTTTTTTTAGTAATTCCCTCTTTCTCTTTTCCTGTAACAAAGTATACTTCCATTTAAAAAAAAAAGTATAAGTTTATATTATAATTGTATAATTTAATAATTAGACTTAATTCGTTTTACCTTTTACCTCTTTAAATTTTACAATTTCTCCTCTTTTTTTTTTAAATATTTTTTTTTATTAATTCTCTCTTTCTCTTTTCCTGTAACAAAGTATACTTTCATTTAAAAAAAAAAAAAATCTAAGTTTATGTTATACGAAGAATACATGCTTAACTTACTTTAATTGACATTTCCTCCCTCTTCTTCTTCGCCAATATCTTCTGGTAATTGATCACATTTGCTTTGCGGTATTAAGTCGATTTTTATATCTATTATGAGCTGTGTGACTTTCCAACTCCTTGATTAATGTTTTCGGTGGCTCCCAAGAAGTACACGTTTCATTTTGTCTCGCAAAGCACTACTTTGCCAAGATTCTATCTCTCACAGTTTCTGTTTTTAATGAATTAGTTAATTTTGTTTTTATATAATTCACTTGTGAGAAAATTCGCTGCACGCATGCAGATGAATGCGGCAGAATAGTAAGATTTATCATAAAATATGACGGTCAACTATATTTATTATTATTCATGCCATCTTTTATGTCAGTCAATGAATGCCAATATCTTTAGGAATTGGTAGATCTGATGCTACGAGATGATATTTCGCCACTCGTCATCTATTTGATTTAACCTGATATCATCAACAAGTGAGGGGGATTAAGCAGCAAGAGGAATAATGGTAGATGGTGACTGGCTAGGGTCACTAGAAACTTTTGGGTTCAAGATTCGTAATTTTGCAACAATCCTGTCTTCTTCGAAGACAAATCTTTTCTTTATTTGCGAACTAAGTTCCACAAAAACCTTTAAACCATCATTTTTAAATCTCAACAAAATAGAGTTATCTTCGAAAGGATTTCTAATTAAGTGCGCCATTGCTCTACCACCGAAGTAAATATCACTGACATTTTTATAGTTGTTTTGGTTTCTTGGATCAATTTCTAATAATTTAGCTGTTCTTAAAATCTCATCTTTAATGAAGCAACTAAGTAATTGAGATATTCTGTTGATACATTTAGGAATAGTTGGTGTAACCTGAAATGCTGTGATTGAAAATCTATATTAAGTGTATTTACTTTTTAAGAACATACTGAAGGGAAAAAAAGCATTGGTCTGGTTCCAAGGTCAGTAAGTGTATCATATTTTTTTTTGACATTGTCAGTTTTATCTGTCCTTGATTCATTTTGAAAGTATAGAACTAATGCATCATATTGTTCCAAAATAGTTGATACCACTTTTTCCCTCGACAGTCACCTGGTTTGAGCAAGTTTGGGAATTTTATGTGTAGCTATATCAGCAGCTTCTTGAATGGGTACAAAATCTCTTTGCCGCTTAGCACTGCGGGAGAAGTAGGAGGTTAAATCCTTTAGAAAAGCTTCTAAGTATGAGGGTAAAACACTGACTGCATGACTAGCCCATAGAGCAAATGAATGACAAACGCAACCCATCACAAAAACAGATAGGACGTCATCTTTCAACAGTTTCTGAAATCCACTGTTAACGCCCATCATGGAGGAACAGTTATCACTACCAAACCCAGTGATATTGCTAAGCGGCATGCCATGATCCAGCAGAAGAGTTTTGACAGCACTGTAAAGACTTTTAGCACTTCCGTTCTCTACACACATTATGTCTAGTAATGCTGTTCTATCCAAGATTTGAGTGACGGAGATATCTGTACTCTCATCTATTATAATTGAAAATTTTTGATTCTTGCATATTTCGGTAAGTTGAGACTTTTCATGGAATGATATTCCATCCTGAATAACATACGAAAGTTTAGTTTTCTTCATTGCCAACTTTCCAGCAATTTTTCTATCCGGAAATGCTCGTTTACACATCGTTACAAAATGATCAACATGAGAAAATGGGACGTTATGCTCAGAAAATAAGCTAGCAGTTATTAACTCACTTCTAGCTAATTGTTTATCATCTGTTGATGCTTTTTTTTTTTATTAAGAAATTGAGTAATAACAGCTGTCAACTTAGCAAACTGGTAATTACTTTTATGTTTGGCTGAATCTTTATGCTTTATTAGCGCAGATTTGTTTGCGTTTTTAAATGTAATATTACAACACTTACAGTAACTGGTATCTTTGCTGTTCACGTCTTGCTGCAGCCAATCTTTTAATTCAGGATATTTTAACCAATCTTCTTTAAATGCTTGAGAATACCACTTCTGTTTTTTCTTTGATGGCTCCATATGGTTCGATTGGAAGTACCATACATATGAAAATAAGTAAAAAATTGATAATTTAAACAATTTGTCAAACACTGTACAAGCACAAGGATCTCTACGATAACACTGCAAGAGGTTGCGCAATATGTATGTAACGATGTAAAACCTGTGGGATAAGAAAGGGAAAACGAAACAAGAACAGAGCAAAAACGGTTTATTTATCAAAAAAATCGTGAATATAGTAAAATATCACAAAAATATTAAAATTCAAACTTTTGTTCAAATTTCCCAAGATTTTGGGAGTTTTTTTTTAAATTAAAAATCCTTAGGTAGCGGCTAAATTCTTTAGATCTTGGGAAAAATCCCAAGGAGTGGCAGCCCTGGCTGAAGCCAGTGAGCTTCAGCCAGCCTTTACAAGTGTGCGTGTTGCTTGGGAAAATTAAGTTACAACCAAGTTTTTATTATTGACCAGTTCATGAAGAAGAACCGTAGGGTAGAATTTGTATTCAAGTAGCTAAATTGAAAAGACGGAATATCATTTGTAAAATAAATGTTGTGTTTGTATGATTAAATGCATAAATGTCTAAATATAAAGTTTTAAATGATCAATACTGTAATTCATTATTCCGATAATCAGATTTCAATCACACCTCTCACTCCCTGAATGATAACAAGAGCAAGCGTGAATTTCAAGACCAGCATTCGACCCTGCACGGAAAGTGTTTTTTATTGGCTGTCGGCAAGTTATGTGCTTTTCAAGAAGTAGCGGCGATGCCGATGCGACATCCTTGGATTGCCAGAGTTAGGGACGTTGAACCGTGGAATAATCATCTGGCCTGAGAAAAATGATGGAAAGCACATATATTTTCTCAAAAAGAAACACGGAGTAGGGATCTGACTTCTCAGTAAAAGAGGCAGAGAAGTAATTTGAGGGAACCAGTAGCGCACTCAGGATTTAATCTGGGGGGGGGGATTTGAGTAGACGATTTGAGAATACACACCACGCATCCCATACGACCTGTGACTGAGCATCTGCAATGATCGCTAATTCATAAGCAGTATAGAAATAGAAGACACGACACAACAGAAATTAAAAAAAAAAAAAATTAATAATTCTGAAAGATTTTTAGAAAATTTTCTAGTGTTTTTTCCTTTTTCTTTGGGGGCAGGGCCCCCTCCCCCAGAGGGGAGGCACAATAATTTTTGAAATATCCCATCCATATCAATCCGGTAATAATCCCTGATCAAGTTGTATATCTCGATCATGCTCCCATCTCCTACTATTCACTAGTCTGCCATTTTCATTCCCTCAATCTCTCTTCATACGCGAACATTCCAGAAAACAAAACCCACTTTTTTAGTCGATCGTCTCTCTACTCTTTCCAATATATCTTCATCATTCTGAAAACTAGACGACCAAATCTGTGCACAGTAATCGATATGTGGTCTGACAAAGTCTTATTCGAAGGCTTTGTAACATCGTTACTTCTACATGCCGATATCTTTCGCATCATTGCCATAATCAGCCATGCCGTCATTACAATTTTAGCCAAATATCCTCGAAATTTCAGGTCCATACTCGCCGCCTCCAAGATATCTCACCAATCCTAGACTCTGCACCCCATCTTCGTTTCCCAGTTTTAAAACCTTAAACACCCCCCCCCCCTGCATCGAAAATGTAAAAACAAATAGCTTTGACATAAATATTGTTACAACTTCAGCGCTGTCCAAAAAATTGTCCGAGCCTGGTTCCGTTAATGACACTGTGCGCAATCAACATTCGCGTGCTTATCAATAGAGAGAGAGGGGGGGGTTGTCTAGCTGTACGGGTTAACATAGTGGGGAGATTATGAGAACTGTGTAGTTTTCTAGCACTTAACAAGGTCGAAATGTAGCCACTTCCAATCAATAAACTTATTGAAACTTCTTGAGTCATTAGAACAGGCAGCTGACAAAGAACATGGAAAAAGGAAATGGATCTCCTTGTAGGAGATCTGAACAGCAGAGTAAAAAATGAATCCCAGACATAGGAAAATTTGGAGAAAAGGGCAAAGCTAATAATAATGATAGGTATTTACTCCATTTTGCCCATTTTGAAGTTTGTCCGCATAGCTCTAGTTGAAACTGCCTTCCAATCAAGAAGTTTATCTTCATGTTTTGTGTTGAATGCTATCACTACTCCTTTCTTTCCTTGATCATTTTGCGTGAAAACAGTATTTATGGCTAGACTAAATAATTAAAGGGCTAGACCAGGTAAATATAAACCAGTCAGATAAATCCCATGAGAGCTTATTATTATTTTACGTGGAATTTTTGATAGAAAGCAATCTATTCCTTTTAGTTAGATCCTTTTGTATCGTCTCCTTATTGTTCTTCCGTACTCGAGAATTCTTTCCAAACATCCAGGGGGAGGGGTGAAAAGATACACTATATTGACTAAACTATTTGGACGCCTAGTGGTGGTTAAAAAAAGAAAAGAGAAGCGTTTTAATTACATTTCTGGCACCGAGCGGGACCATTTTTGTCCCGAATGACAGCGTCATTCGGGACAAAAATGGTCAAAAAAAAAAAAGGACAAAAAAAACCCTTTAGGGCATGCTTTCAACCAATTTGTGATACGTCACAACAGGGTTATTCTTCTATACCTCTCACAAAGCTACTCCCATTGCTGATGCTGAGGACCGCTGTGGTCTAGTGAATTCAGCATTCTAATTCGTCTCAAAAGTGTTTGATGGGGTTGAGGTCTGAACTCTGAGCTGGCCAGTCTAACACTTCAATGTTGTTTGGTGGAAACCAGTCTCGGACACGCAGTGCATTATGGCATGGAGCATTGTGTTGAAACATGCAAGGGTCACTGTCGAAGTACTCCCGCCGCCTCGGAAGCTTTAAGTTGGCCAGGTGACCATCTTCCACCTGAAACACCTGCATATCATTATGAAATCTGACAGATGGAATGGGGCAGTCCTGCCGGAACCGTTCCTCGGCTAATCTCCAGATCGAAACACGACCATCATAGTGAAACATTTGAAACATGATTCGTCGCGCTCCACGGAACCTTTCTCCAATAATTTAGACACCAGTGCAAACGTCGGTGGGCTGAGGGATGCGTGCGTGCGTGTGTGTGTGTGTGGATGGTTTGTTCGCAGTAGTTCTGCGGTGGTCACCTAAAGCATGCAACTCTCTGCGCACTGTTCTAGTGCTGACATATGTCCTCTCAGCATTTTCCAGGCTGAATGCGGGATTCTCAAACATTCTGAGACAGAGTTCGTCGATCTCGATCAGTGAGTGTCAGTGGCCTCCCAGGGCGTTTTCCTGCTGTGGTGGCACCATCAACTTTCCATCTACGAGTGACATAAACAACGATGGATTTCTTATACTGAGACGGGTAGCAATGTCACGGTCAGAAAGACCACTGATATGACACCCGACTACCATCCCACGTTGGAAGTATGTCGGTGCAAAACATGCAGCACATACCACCATTTATTACCAGACTTACGCAAGACGCACCCTGAATATTTGCAGGTGGTAGGATCCGAAATTTGCATGGCAAATTTGCATGAAATTTGCATAAGTGTCCAAATATTTTTGTCAAAATAGTGTATATACCATTGTTCATTGCTGTCCGAAATTTCACATTCACAAACTAAGCTTAAAACCATTTTTAAATCACTTTCGATTAAACTACTTGGTTAATTTTCAAAATTCGCCTGGCATTATATTTTTTATTGGTACTGTACGTGATCTTAAGTAACCTTGACGTTTGCTTCGCTTTTCTTTCTCGCCCTACACTTGGCTTTCTCAACGAGCATCGGTTATTATATAATAAATTATTTAATGGCAAGGAGTAGAAATATGAGCTTACCTTCGATCGTCGCTTAGCCATAAAATCTTTTTATTGAACCATATAAGAAGGAATTCTGTCGTTGGCAATTAATGCTCGTTTTTGAAGCCCAATTTCCTTCCTGCTGTCTGATGCGTAGTTGTTTTTAAATCGTGTTCATAAATTTACTTCTTGCTGATAAAATGAAATGAGAAAATCGGGATACCCTTATGATATTCTCAAGTGGGATCCAATTCGAATGACTGATGTTTGATATGTTGGAACGATTATTCGCGAAAATTTCGTGGAAATTTTGTTTTTCATCTTTAGCCATAGCACCTCTACAGCACTGCAGTGACGTTCACCCTTGTTTATGTATGGAGTAGTTTTATCAACTTAGGATGGCAAAGGGCGATGTTTATCTATCACGTTTCTGCGCTAACTCTTACGGCCACGTTATACTTAAGCATTTTATACACGCCACTAATTATGGAAGAAAAATAAAAAGCAGACTGGCTAATCAGTTTCCCCTCCCTCCCTCCCTCCCTTCTTTCTAGTAGACCAGCAGTCCCAACTTATTTTAATCACGGAACTCTTATCACCTTGACAATTTTTACCGATTATAAATAAAACAACAAATAAAAAATAATTTATTGAACATAAAAAAAAAACACGAATAATGCAAAGCAGATGTTGTTATTTGAACTGGTAATCAATGTGAAGGATTATATTTCTTTTCTTTTCTTCTTTGAAAATTTGATTTAATTGTGGTCATCCAACTTACTTTTTTTTTTTTTTTTTTTTTGTCGCAGTGCAGAGCGAAAAGCCGCTTTCACACAAATATGTGATAATAAACGGTAACAAACAGCTGATTTTGAATAAATATTTTTAAAATAAATTCTTCTTTTAGGTCACGCCAAAACTCATTTAATGAAACTTCATTAAATTTAACTTTTATTTAACTCTGGGTTTTCTTTAATATTGAAAGGATTAAAAGCCCAATAGTCATTGCCATCTTTTAGTAGAAGAAAGTTTTCACTTAATGCCACATTTATTGATTTTAGACCGACAAATACTTTCTTTTCAAATTTCTTCGACAATTTCACAGTTCGATTCCTGCAAAAAGTCATTTGAAGTTGGAAATCGATCCATATTATTTTTTTCAACGCCATGGTCCAGTATTGTAACTTTCGTACTCACAGTCGTAATTTATCTTGCGTTGAAAATATTTACATTTTTTCCTTGAAGGGAGAGAGAAACATCATGCAATTTTGTGAAAAAAACCCGCCAGATAAGCAATTTGACTCAACCACGAAACGTTTCTAAAGCGATCCGCTGAAATTTGTCGTTGTGTTAGACCATGGCGAGCTCTTCTCGTAATTGAAACAATGTGACAAGAACTCTGCCACGTGACACCTACCTAATTTCAGCATGTAAGTACGCTCACAGATTCGAGACACTTCTGCGCATGTCAACAGGAGGAGAATCCATTCCGATAATAGGGTAATCAGTCTGTATTGTGGGATGAGTTGTTTATTATTACACGTCGGAAAATTAACTTCTCTTTTACGATCATTGTAGTTAACTATGTTGCTTGTATAACAGTTGAAAAGTTTTACCTATAAAGCACGTGATTTCGCGTGTTGGCAACCAAGTCGTACGTCCTTTATTTCTTCCTCCCCTTCAGCATGAATAGACTATTCTTGGCAAGTCGCCAAGCAGAGATCTACAAACTGTGGGCGTTCTTTTATACCAGCAAAAATGTGTGTTAGCTGGCTGCCCACATCTTCACATATAATTTTGAGTAATCTTGTTTTTAATGATCGTATTTTCACAAAAGTTAATAATATTCATCTCAAAGACAATTTAAAGATGAAGGGTATTTCCAGCGACCCGTGCATGTGTATGAAGAACAGGACTACTCGTACGCATTTTTGCAACATTTTTAATTCGTGTTACTCCCTCAGGTCCTATCATTGACTTCTCACATCGCTGAATACGTCGACACATTTCTCCAAACTCATTCTACGAGTCTTCATAAAATCGTCGATACATTTAAATGTCATTTCTCCTGTTGTATTGGTTTGTAAATTTTCATAGAGTAACATGTCTTCTGCAATAGAATTATTGTAGTAATAACGAACAAAAACTAACAAATTGATACGTTTGCAACGTCCGTTGGCCCATCGAATTATTATTATTACGTAACACCTCCAAGGAGTCCGACCTATCGAGGGAGGGATTATCCTACAATTCTCCGTCTCCACGAACTACATCGAACTCCATCTACTGCCCGCCACCTGTAGTATTTTTCTGTAAATTGCATGTGTTCTCGAGGTCGCTTATGCGGATGAAAAATCCGTTTCAGGGAGTTAAAACGCTGCTAACTCACCTTTAATGGGGGGAAAAAAAAACGATTCCTCGTGATAACGAGAATCGAAGGGTGCAACTTACCGTCGTTCTTCCAGTTGCTGTTATTTTGTAAAGAATACTCATGACATGACTGAAGTCTTAAAATAACTTCGTTCTTCGGCCATATCATGAATTCTGCGCGAAACTGTTTTATTTGAGAAAGAAATTTCATCAATTTGTTGAGGATTTCTCATCAGACGCACGACGAACAACATCTTGGATGCGCTGTTTCATGAGAGTTTCAGAACTTGTATGCGCTTCATCTGCGAGCGCTATACGGTAGCACTTTGTAGGAAGCCATTATTTCCCCTCTTCCGACATTTTCGACATAAAATATTTAGGTTTGTCAAGAGACTCGAGTTTTCTTTTAAAAAAATGGTCGTCTTTATTTTTATATTTGGAATGGTTCGTTTCAAAATGTGTGCGCAGTTTAGCTGGAGCTAACGAACTATTTGATGAGATCTTATTGCAAAATATACACACCGCATTAGGGCCGTCGGGATTTCCTGTGCTCGTGAATCAGACTAATAAATAATTCGACTCTTATGTACGTTTTTTATGACTTAGCGATGTTTTAGTATTGACACAACTTCCGTTTTCCTCGATTCATCTGCTACGCAGGCAATACTAATGCCGTGATCTGTACTTTCGTCAGTATCCGCTTTACCAGTCGCTTTATCACTAGAGACGCGTGCACTCCGTGCTAAACTTTTTTGCAGCGATTGCAGTGCAAAACGGCATCGAAGTGGTTGTACGCCCGCTCGTACGGTGCACCGCTGTGCCCCACCTCACTACGGATGATTTCGTCAGGGGTTACGACTCGACTAGTGGTGGAGAATCGAATGCAAGTATACGATTCATTCGTCCACCACTTGACGCAACGGAGTTTATTGAAATTTTGGAAACTTTGTTTTAATAAATTTTTCATATTTTAAAGTATTCATTAGAGCTCAAAAACTAATTTTATTGCGGAATTCCAAACTTTATCGGCGGAACCCAAGTAGGGAAGCTCTGTAGTAGACAGTACTACAAATAGAAGTAGACATCGTACTTTCAGTACGGGAGGGAGACCGCAGGATACTCCCAGGAATCTCAGGTGCACAGGTTAACAACTGAGATTTAAAGAGGAGGTGTGATTAATCTTTAACCGCTGAAGCTTTCCCTCCCCCTTGCTAAAAACGTATTCAATTCGTACTGAAAAGCCATCCATTCAACTGCTTTTCCTTATCTCATTTTGCTGATGCAATCGGAGTGGCCTGAAGACTTCAATAGAATGGAAACAACTAAGAACGAATCGTTGTTGCTATTTTGTTTAATTGGAAACCGAGATGTTAAAAGCATTTTGTGCGTGTGAAACGCAGTTAATAAAGGAAGTACAATTCATATAACGACGTCAGTTTCGACGTTGATAGTGATGGAAAGTCTGACGGCAGTCTATTTCTTATTGGTACGAAGGGGATATGAAAGAAGTGATGACGTGTCGGTTAGGGACTATCCTTAGACAGGCATTAGTATTGAGCATACCTACACCATAGTAGAAGAGATGGAGAAAATTGATTTTATTTCTCCCCCACCCAAAAATGTGCAGTTGTTCTTTCAGTATTAGAAATTGGAGAATAAACTCCACACTCACTCACTCACGCTCTCTCTCTCTCTCTAATTTCAGTTTAGTTGGAAGTTGCTTGTTTTGCACAGTATCGATGATGCTTGTTGGTTGGAAGGACCTGGGTTCGAATACCGTCTACAACGCGAAGAACCGTAAGATTTTTTCGTGTGAAGGTGTTAAATGTTGGTCTCATATATCTGTCTTAGTTACTTCAGCCGGTGTCTGCCGCTGAAGTAACTTCCGGGAGCGATTACTCCAGGTAATCTTTTCTGAAACTGGACTTTTCATCAGAAGAACACGCGCAATTAATAGGCGCAACACACACTTCCTCGGTAGGCTTATCTACTTCGTCTGTATTTCCAAACAGTAAATCTCTTCTTCCGCTTCCGTACAAGACTGGCTTATTCACCTTCAACTGACAAAGTTATTCGTTATTCTACATGGGATTCGAACCCATCTTTGCATTTTAAACCATTTAAGTATTCGAACTCACAGCTGTTGGAGAGTCGGTGCGTTATCCACTTGGCCAACCAGGCCAGCTTTAACATTATTATAATTTATACTTTATTAATTTATCCGCAGATAGTTGAAATATATTCACCTTTGCCAAAAGTGTCGTGATATTCCGGAACTCCACATAGCCTAGTCTTTATGACGCAGATACACGTCCACAACGCTGTACACTATCTACCAGTAATTGTCCGGACACTTCATCAATTTACAACTGATGCCAGCAGGCGAATCCTAATATCGGGTATGTCCACGTTTGGCTTTGATCACTTCTGCACTCTTTCAGAGAGGCTTTCTGCCAATATGCGGCAGACATTAGGTGGAATTTGTCTCAATTCCTCTATCAAAGCAGCACTGAGTTAAGCGACAGATCGAGGACGTGCTGCTCTGTATCTCAGTCGCCGCGTCCCACAGATGTTCGATGGGATTGATGTCAGGGCTCTGAACGGGCGACGGCAGTAGTTTAACACCCATCTCTTCATACCATTCCATAACAGCCTCAACTTTGCGACACGGAGCATTGTCGTCTTGATAATAACATGGGTCCGTTCCATAAAAACTACACAGTATAGGCAGCACCAGAATATCAGGGTACTGAGCTGCCTTCATGGAACCACGGGCAACGACCAGTGGGCCCCACTCCAAACTAGCAGAATGCATTCCGCACCATTAGTCCTCAACCACCAAACTTTACCGTGAGTACAACACGCTGTGGTAACATGCGTTCACCAGGCGCCTCCACACCCTGCCATCAGACTGGAAACAGGTGAACCTAGATTCGTCGCTCCAGAGTACCGTTTTCCACTGATCACAGTTAACGCGCTTTTTGCTCCAGGCCAGATGGGCTGCCTTGTTCAGCTTGTGTGCCACTGCTGTTCGTGGAAACCCTCTAAATGGAGTTCTTTTCGTACAGTATTAGTGCTCATCATGGTGTTTATGTCGCTCAGCACGGATGGTCTGTGCCGATTGTAACTGGTTTTTGTGTGCCACAAATTTTAACTTCCTTCTGTCCCTGTCAGTCATTTTCGGCGGAAATGAAAAAAAAAAGTGCCGAAAAGTTGAACAGCATTGGAAAAATGAAATGAAAAAAGAAATCATCTAGTTGGATTTCGCTAGTTAGCGATCGGCGATTAGGTATTTCTGTGCTCTTCCTTGGCGTAATACTGAAGTGTCAGTTTATAATTTCGACCGAGATCGTTCTTTAAGCATTAATAAAACATTAATGTGTGCTCATTTTTACTATTAGTTGCTTTTTTTTCTCGACAAGTGTCCTCTCGCCCCTCGTTGCTCATTCTGAGAATGACACTTTAGTAACTGCCTGTGCTCTATCATACTTCATCTGCTGACAGAATGACATCTAACAAGGTAAAATGTCCCCGTTATGGCATTAAATACGAGCTTCGTGAGTTTTCTAAGAAACAGCTGATAGCCGTTTCTCAGAAAATCCTTCGGTCTTTCTCTTTCCCAAAGAAAGCAAGTCAAGTGCAAGTATCCAATTTAATTTTTCTTTTAATGTTACACGGTGATCAGCATTCATTTTACTAAAAATTATGGAGACTACAACCGTGTTAGGCATAATTACGTTAAATTCCCGACGTTTTGACATTCATATGAAGGTCATCATGTGGAGCGCGCACTTGCACACGAGCTGTATTACATTTCAAACAGTATGCCAAAGCGACAATGATTTCATCAATCGTTATTCCACTGGCCGACCTCTAGTGAAAGAAATCTTAATCAAAGCTAGTAAAGTAATTGTTCCTAACACGGCTGTAGACTCCATAATATTACGAAAATGAATTATCCTGCACTTCTTCTGTATCGCTTTTTATTCTTGGGATGTTTGAATCCAGTCATTTACTGACTGTGTTTTACAATTTTGTGATTTGTATGTGCTCATAATTGTATTTAATATTGTTACACATTTAGTTTTGCTTAACGTCTTCATCTCAATGGTTTTCTTTAGTTCGTCTAACTTCTGCACTTTCTGCTGCGTATGTTCACACACACACTGGTCTGCCACTTCATTCCTTTGTGTGCAGATTCTTATTTTTGTTTCTGTCCTTACGTTCTTCGCACAACATCACAGTTCAGCTGTTTTTAACGTTGTCATTTTCGTAAATTCGTTCATCGTTTGATTAGGAATTAAATGCCACACATCTGCCCAATGCCGTATAATTGCAGGGAGCTGGAAGTTCTGTTACATGGCATTCTTCCAATATATCCGTGGCAGGTTAACGCTATCTAATTTCGAGTGTTTCGATGTAAATCACACTCACGGAAGGTTAGTGACCTCTCGAACATTTAGTGTGGTGGTTGGGCTAAGGATTTCTAGCCACCCCGAACCTTCACGTTAGATAGAAATCAATCGAATTGCCTTGTCAGAGTGGAGTCGAGCACACTGGCGTTTTAAGAAGCCAAGGGTGGCATATGCGGTACACACACTACCAGAGGGAGAGTTGTTTGCGCACGTGTCTAACCTGGTATTAGTATGCGAGAGCATGAATGTGCAGGCGAATATTAAGCAACCGAAGACGCGTCACGGAATGCGAAATGAAGTGATTGTGACATTTTTATGCGGGATTAATATCATTTCAGAAACTCTTTACGGTCCACTGAGCAGCATGCTATTTAATACGGCGTACACGATTGTTCCGGGTTTGTCGTTTTGAACAGGCGGTAATGCATGCCGATGTGTATCATGAACAGATTTCGAAGTATTCAACTCGGAAGCGACAGCAAATGACGTGATTTATGAAGCATCTCTCCCCTGTTTTTATTAAACAGAAAGAAAAAAAATCTTCGAGTTACTAGTTTAAAAATGCTATTTATTGAAAATTTAAAATGTTTTTGATTGTCATTTTTGTATGTTTCCTATCGTAGACACACACACACACACAATACACTGCTAGTTTGCGACAGATCTCCCAGGACAGCCTCTACTAGTAAATTCGCGCCGAATCATTGAATTTTTTTTAAAAAAAGATCACACTTCAGATTTTACTATTTAAAAATGTTTCATCGAGATGACTATCGCAAAATCGTCATGAATTTGATCGCGGAATTTCGAACAAGAGGGTCGGCGCCCGTAACTCCCGCATTGTTCAAGGGTTAGCTGTATTGTCTTTATCTTTATTTATTACTTAATGGTGTTCTAAATCTTTCGTTTCATGTAGCTGCTTAGGTTTAAATATGAGCATGTAAGCATTTTTTTAATGGATCTCTCCCCACGTAGGTTAACGAACACTTTTTGACCCCACTTGATTTAAATAATGAGAGAAGGTATTTGTTACATTATTTACCGAGAAAAATGATATCGTTAAAAATGATGCCGTAATATTCTGACTGGTCATAATTGAAACCAACTATAGCCAGCACCTGTTCAGGGAGCTCCATAAAAATTAAGATTGCTTACACATTCCGTTTATTTTATGTTTTTCGATTAAATATGTTTAAGTAGCTGAAATCGTGTTCCCAGAACACACATTTGACCCTCTTGAAAACATTCGCTTTGTCCGTCTGTGGTGCTGTCGAGGTCATCATTTCTGTTTCTGCTGGAAACGCCGGTTCGAATTCTTCCACTTCGAGCGCGAGGAACCTTTAGAAGGGTTTTTCAGTGCAGACGAGTTGGGTGGTGTCTTACTTAAGTGAGAAGGTTCTTTTCCAGAAATTCGAGTTTCTCATCCTGCGGCGCAGGTCGGACGACAGGATACACTCGCGTAGCCTTAGTTGCTTCGGCCGAAATTCAAAATCAACGTGCGCAAGTTTTATTTTCGATCTACATAAGTTTCACTGAAATTCAATATTTGGAATCCCTTAGAAAATTCGCCGTGTCATCTGAATTTCCATTTCATTCGTTCCATTTGCACGGCACGAAAAGAGAGAAATCGTGTCGCAATGGTAGGTTGCAATAATCCCCACCGGAAGTTTTAATGAAATTTAACCAAATGGTCGCAGACATTTCACGTTTCTTGATGTTCGCGATGCCAGAGATTTGTCCGGTAGCGATATTTTTTCTAAAAATTCAATGATCGAATCAAAAGTCGCATCGCGTTTGTGACACATTTTTGGGTTGGGCAGTTTTGTCATTAGAAATGCTCGATTCGAAATCAAAAGTGAAATTCGACAAATTTCATTAAATTCCATTCTTCATGCAGGAATTCATTTATGGCAAAAGTGCTCAATATTTTTTATTTTTGTCAACATTTAGAACGTAATGTTCCCCTTTTCAAGTCATTTCCAAGCGAGGCCCCGTTTGATAGCTCTGCCGTCAGAGGGGGCGGGGGTAGTATTTACGCTCGATGTATTCAAACGTTGCATCGAATGCCGCCAGTAATCCTCCTTTGGAGGTTTGCACCCCACATCCTTTAGCTGTAAACGGTATCTTTTTATTGTCAGGTGTTTTGAGGGGGCCGTGCAGTGTTGTCACCGCCGTTCTGACGAACTGACTGTGAAAGCGAACGTCAAGACGTGTGCTCAGTTTGGTGGCGCATCGTCCCGATGAGAAGCCCGCCATCTGGCCGAGCTTTGCGCTGAACACAGTTCTCTAATGATGGCACATCGCGTTCAGTCGGACTTCTTTGACCGTTTCGATCAGTGCATGTGGGTGGGTATTCGCTGCCCCAAACTCTGTAGTAGCGATAGTATACCTAGGGTCGGATGAATTTCATAACTCACGCGATGCGAGGGACCTACTAGGTTTCAGAGGATTCCGTACTGTGACTTCGCATCGGCGAATAATTTTTGCACGATATTCGTTGGGAGAAATTTAAGCAATCGAGGAAAAAGGCCTTGATTTAATATAATCCTCGGCATTTCTGCAGGAAAAACAAGCTTCGCTTGTACGAGTTTATTAAAATACACGGAGTTCTCCATTTACACGGTAGATTGGTTCCAGAAAAAATCATGTAAATGAAAACCTTGTGAAAAAGAATACAGTGCTTATGAAGAAATAGAAGAATGGTTCAAGATGTGAAAACTCGATATGAACAATAAGTTATTTTCAAACAAAACATATGAAAGTCACTGAATAAAACTCATCTAATTTTAATGGAATACTTTTTATTTTAGGTACTTATTTAAAATATACACATATGTATCTTTTAAAGAAAATGCTGTCATTAATAAAACAGAAATTCGAAAAGGCCCAGACACTCCCGCGCATATGGTTATTAGTTAAATTGTATTCACCGTCACTTTCTGACAGGAGCCGCATTCTTTTTTTTTTTTTTGTGAGGCTGGAATTAAATCACTTTTAACACTTTGGCCGCTGTTCATACTGCAATGCCGAAACGTTTTCTTCAGTAAAAGGAACTAAATTAGCACTAATTTCCAATAATTCTGAAGGTTTATTTTATTTTATTAAACCATGATCTCTATAATTAATCGTTGCAATCCTGTTTTGACTCGATCTTTGTTAATTCATCATATCGCACCATACACGACTTCAGTACAGGTAACCCTCGTATAACGCGGATGTTAGGTTCCATAGAAATCCGCGTTATACGAGACTTAGATCACATAGAAAAAGTAGGGTTAGATTCCGAAATCGTTTTTTTTTTTAATTATATAAACAACGACATATCCAACAAAAACAATATTTTTATTCAATTCAGGTAATTCATGTAAGCTAAGAAAACAAACTATGACAAATGCGTAGTATAAAAATTACAAATTGTACATAAATTTCATTGCACATAATGCATAAATGTTTTAGACACAATAAAATAAAGCGTATATTTTAATCGTCATCACAGTCTTCAGAAATAACATTTCGTAGATGTTCTTTAAGTGGCCGGAGGTCGTCACCACCTGAAATCTCTTGGCCATTTGTATAATTCTCATTGCATACTTCGGCTGGTTTAGTCATCAAGAAGTCAGTAATAAGACTTTGCTTTCCACTATGCTGCAATTTTTTTTATTAAGTTCATAAAATGGCGATAAACAAATATTCAATTGTCTCGTGAATTTTCCCGAGCGCCCCATTGAGGGATCATTATCAGTAAAATAACTTCCTAACTTTCTTGCCAAGTCCAATCCTTCTGCTAATTTCTTTAACGGATTCATCACAAGCAGAATCTTCGGTGTATATTAATTATACCATTTCCTTCTCATTTAAATCTGTTTCTGCATCAATTAATTCACTAATTTCGTTTTCAACCATATCGCAAAAGCCCTCTCCACTAAATATGCGTGCGACGTTTATTATACGACGTAGCTCGGCATCCACTGGAGGTACGAAATTTTGTTCCAGAACAGCTGCATGCTATATTTTTTTCTGGCAAGCATTCAACGTAGAGGGTTGTAATTCCTTAATGGACAGAAATAATTTTTACACAATTCAATATTGAAAACTCTTTCCACGCTTGAGGCAGTGTCATGTTTGGATTAGATTCCATTTTTTCCGAAATTAATCGAAATGCTCGCCGAATATAATATGACTTAAATGTTGATATTATTCCTTGGTCGAGTGGTTTGAATAAGTGAAGTAGTATTAGGTGGCAAAAAAGTTGTTTTAATATTCAGATGGCTTAAATTTGTTGGGTGGCCTGGTGCGTTATCTAAAATTAGTAGAAGTTTGAAGTTCATATTCTTTTTCTTTGTGTAACTTTCTACATTGGGTACAAAACACTTGAAAAACCAATTTTCAAACATGCTAGCTGTAACCCACGCCTTTTTGTTGGCCCGCCAATAAACAGGTAGGATGGATTTGTCGAGCCCTTTCATCGCACGAGGATTTGCAGATTGGTTAATAAACATTGGTTTTGTCATGTAATCGCTTGATGCATTACTACAAAACAGTAGAGTAATTCTATCTTTGGAAACTTTGAATCCAGGAGCTGATCTTTCATTTTTCGAAATATAGTTTTGGTATTTTTTTCCAATATAACCCAGATTCATCCGCATTGAGCACCTGATCTGCACTGTAATCACCTTCTTTGATGATTTTTAAAAGTTCTGCTGGGTATTTCGGGGCAGCTTCAACGTCTGCTGATGCTGACTCTCCCTGGATTTTAAGATTATACAAAGAAAACCGCTTTTTGAAGTTTTCGAACCAACCCTTACTGGCACAAAATCCATGCTGAGAGATTTCTTCTGAAGAATCTTGATCGAGTTCTTTTAAATGTTTATAAACTTTGAGAGCTTTTTGCTTAATAAGGTGTCCATCCAAAGGAATTTTCTTTTGAGTGCAATCTTCTATCCAAATCATTAGAGATTTTTTCTATTAGAATATCGCGAACACGAGCAACGCGCTTTGCACTTACCGTTGATCCAGCAATACCACGTTCTCGGATTTTAAGTTCATTTTGTTTGATTGTTCGAATTGTTGATTCATTTAAATTCAGAGTTCTTGCAACAACTCCTGGTTTTTCTCTAATTTTCAACCGATCCAAGATTTTAAATTTTTCTTCGAGAGAAATGAATTTCCTCTTCAATGTTAGGTTTTTCCCTTTCGTTGCAGTTTTAGTGGTCATTACAATAAAAATAAACTTTTACATTTAAAAAAAAAAAAAAGCATTACATATGTATGTAACTCACCATAAAATAAACTGCTCTGCTTGAGAATAACACACTTACGATTTTAAATGCGCTTTCCTGGCAGAAAACGAAGACAATTTTCAACAATAAACACTTTATACAGTAAACCCTAGATGGCGAACCTATGGCACTCGTGCCAGAGGTGGCACGTCTGAGAATTTTGCTGCCACGTCAACGATTTACAGGTGATATCCTTTTATACGCTTATGAATTATTCGTTTTTTTTTTTTTTTTAATTGTTACAATACGTACAAGCTGAATTTTGTTTTACACAAGACATCAGCTATAAAGACGTGCATATGATTGGTGCGGTATTAACAAAAGATCGCGCGACCCAAAGACAAAAGCAGCCGACAAGTGTTGAGTTGAAATGCTAATTCTCTTCAATCGAATTTCATAACATCTGAAACTGTCATAACAACATTCACTATTAGTTTTAACACATCCATAACAGGGTGTCATTTATCGTTCCATGGAACTTCTCATTACTGACTGGCTCAACTCACACAAACGTTTCAACCGTTGGTTGAATTTTTTGGCTTCTTGTTTGCGTTTGAGGTCGCAGGCGAACTCGCACATTCATTATATGGCATGTTTCAATTCTTGGTAGAATTTTATTTTAAGTTAGCCTTTGTGATTTGTCATAACGACATCGAGAATTTCAAATGCAATAAAAAAACGCTTATTTCATAATTGAAAAATTGGACAACAGGTTTTAGTTAGATACTGTGTTTTGGTGCAACATATGGTTTTGCTTGAGTCTATACAGCATAGTTTCTGTGAGAGGGGACATGTGATTCATTACTTAGCGCCGTTTTTATTCCATCTGTCTCTAATTGCACTGTTTGTTGAGAATGACACAGACTACAAACCTCTGTACAGTACCTTATTCAGTGATACAATAAAACTAAATTCGGTACTTATAACTACTTGCGCGATACGGGCAGACACAAATTTAACGAAGATAAAATTTGATTTTTAAGTCCCGCGGTAAAAAAATATGAAAATAAATAAATAAATAAATAAAATAAGAGTTACTAGAAATTGTAGACCGCGTTATATCGAAACCGCGTTGAACAAGATACTACAATTTGTTGACCGCGTTGTAAACTTCGGCGTTATACGAGGGTTACCTGTATTTATTTTAAGAAACATCCAGGTAGAAGTGGGCCCCCGTTCGTCAAGGGTCAGCTGTAGTTACAATAATAGAATGTAAAGGGAGGATAGAAGGAACGGGACAAGAGATGGGTTTGCTGATGATAGCTAAAGAATTATAACCCACAAAATTAGAAGTTAAAGAGGATTTTTAGGTCTGAGGGAGATGGTTCATTTGAGACTGTCTGGTGTGAGATAGAGGCAAATAGGACAAAATACGTTGTTGGGTGCTGCTATAGACCAGGGGTTCACAGGAAGACGTAGATGCTATGTGTCGGCAGATTAGCACAATGAGTGTAGGCCGAACAATTATTATGGGAGATTTTAGCAATGGGGTGGAAGTGGGATTTATACAGTTGCTCAGGGATCATTACATATAACATGTTATAGATGTTGGATCTGATAATGGCATCAGAAGATGAATCCATAACCAAGGTAAACACTCTCCCTCCAATTGGGGAGCATGGGCATGACGTCGTGTTCTGGGAAGTTGCCAGAGATGTGGAGTTCTCTGCCAAGAAGGGGTTTATGTTCAACTATAAGACTGGTGATTATGAGAGACTCGGGAGTGATCTTGGGCCAGTGCCATGGCTTGAGAAGCTACAAGGAAAGAATTTCAGTACTGCATGGCGAGTGGTCAGAGATTGCTTGAGAATAGCAGAATCAGACTGCTTATCCAAGGTTAGGAGGATAAACCAAGTTGCAATTCAGTGGTGAATAGGGATATAAAGCAAGAGCTACAAAGAAAAGAAAACATCGTGGAGGAAATATAAAGAAAAGAGTGATCAGCATACTCATGAGCAATACAAAGTGCAAGCAAGAAGGGTGACTAGTAATGGTAAGGAAATCCAAATCAGACGGAGAGAATTAGCCAAACAGGCCAAAGTAAACCCCAAAGAGTTTTTTATTAGGTAGCAAGTAAGAGGGAAAATGACTATGGTAGCACAACTTTAAACGACGCTTGTGACAGGAAGGTGACTGAACCAAAAGAAACAGTTGAGTTGCTGAGTGATCATTTTGCAAAGGTGTATCATCCAGATGGAGATGATGCACCTTTACTACGAGTTGCCCCTGTCATGAAAGGTTTGCTTACGCTTGGATCCGCCGAAACTTTTATAGTTTCCATATTCGGCACGAAACTCTTGTGGTTTCTCTTTCGGCTCTGAAATAATGTTGGATTCAATATCTACTTAATTTGAATAACCTTGGTTGAGCCTATTTTACTGCAATTTAGCATTTAGAACTGTATGAAACGTATTTATTTATATCTTGTAACTCCGCTCTCACTGAGCGAAATGAAATGAAATTTGAGGTTTCCGATGTGCACAACAAAATTTGTACGAGAATCAATTTCGATTTAATGTTTATTGGCCAAAGGTTATTCGAAATGGTATATTGATGGCTTATCGTTTCTGTCGAATTTAATGAACTTTAATACGCACGAAATGCATTAAAATTTGTTTTCAGTTTTGGTTGCAATCGATCGTATTTGCGGCGGAAAAACGAAATAATATCTAAGAGTAATAAATTAAAGATGCCAGAATATAATTTATTGGTATCTTTTAATTTATAGTATAACCAAGTGGCAAAACTTCCAACCATCTAAGAGTAATATTCCGACAAGGACGTGTGTGTGCGCACGCACGCGAAACACAATTATACACGTAAGGAAGCGATCGTAAACACGACGCAAGTGCGTTTTGTGATATACAGTAATCCCTCGATTAGTGCGTCATTTTTTTTTTCGATATCCAAATTCGATTAGTGCTCCTATATGCATCTTAAAAATAAATGTTACAGATTTCAAAAATTTTCGATCTATACATTTTTATGGCTAACTATTTTAAAAAATCACTCACCAGAATGAAACAATTTAGTTACCAATTTAAAACATTTGCAAAGTTATTTTTAATGGCCTACTACACTACTTCCATGTACACTATGTTCAAAAATTTACCGCCAATATTTATGTCATCTGCTATAGTACGCCCACAGATTCGAGACCCTTCGACACTTCTGCGCATGTCACAAAAAGGAGAATTCATTCTGATAATAGGGTAATCCGTCTTCTGGGATGAGTTGTTTATTATTACAGGTCGGAAAATTAACTTCTCTTTTATGATCATTGTAGTTTTTAAAGTGGTAACTATTTTTGCTTAACAACAGTTGGAAAATTTTATCTATAAAGCACGTGATTTCGCGTGTTGGCCACCGATTCGTCCGTCCTTCGTTTCTTTCTCCCCTTCAGCATGAATCGACTGTTCTTGGCACGAAGACAAGCGAAGCTGTACAAAAGTGCGGATGTACTATAATTACATAGGGCTTTGGTGGTCGTATCTCGTGCCTCCTTTGCAATGTTATATGAGTGTGTTTTCCTTTTTTTATTTTAAAGTATTTTCCCAAGCTTTAATAATGAGTAAAAGAATTAGTGAGCAAAAAAGCGGATGTGTGAAAAAGATTCGATGATGAAGAAAGAAGCAGTAAAATTTGCAGAACAGTAGAAGAGGCAATAGGGCCATACCGTGGGTTGTATGAAAAAAAGAAACAAAATGCTCGCCAAACTACGTTAGCTCAATTCTTTGTTAAGAAGTAGAATAATAAAATTTATATTCTGAATATGTTTTATTGTCTTTCAGCTTCATGGTTTTCCTTCAATTAGGCACTGAGACATACCTTAATTCTTTTATAAAAAAAAAAAAAAAAAAAATAAGGTTCAAAAAAGAAATTTGAGGAACGAATTATACTGTTTCCCATAGTTTATTTTATTCGCTGGCAAATTTGGTTTAGGACTCGGGAATGTGGAGGAAAAAAGATGTTTTGTGTTGAGAACAGTTGCTTTCAACAACATTAAAGAAGATTGTACACGTGGATTTTACTTACTGGAGCATACAGAAATCAGATAGATATTGTTGCCCTCAGAAGGTGGAGGAGTGCTATCCAAGCAGCAAAAACACTACCTGGTTCAGACTGTCGGATAGATCATGAATTATTGACAGCTGAAGTTAAATTGAAATTAATGACTAAGAGAAACAAAAAGACAGTATCAGATTTGATTTAAATCCTATAAATGAAGCATTTAAAGTAATAGTCGGAAAAAATAAGTTTGGAGAAGACAGGAAGAGAATTGGAAGAACTATGCGAAGAAACAATGTTCAGTCATAGAAGCAGCAAAGAAGACTAAATAAAGCAACAAGAAAGAAAGATTGCAAATGGTTGTCAGAATAAGCTACTTAAATAGCAGAAAAAAGAAGAACAATGAAGTTCAAAGAAAGGGTTAGACAACTGAGTGCAGATTTCCAAAGACAGGCCAGGAAAGATAAGGAAAAACATCTAAACAAAAGGTGCAAGGTAATTGAAGGAAACAATATTATTGGTAGAACAAGAGATCTGTTTAGAAAAATAAAGGATGTTATGGGGAAGTTTATCCCTAGATTAGGGGTCGTAAAAAAGTAATGCAGATAAATGTCTGATGGAAGAAGCAGCAGCGAAAAAAAAGATGGAAAGAGTATGTAGAAGATTTTGTACAAGAAAAATAGTAATATTGAAGGAGAATTTGTTGAGGACACCATGAAAATGGAAAGTGAAGTGATTGGAATGGAACAGCTGCCAAAAAGAAAAGCTCCTGGAGCTGAAGGTGTGTCAGTGGAATTATTGGGAGTACCTGGGGATGAAGTAGTTCAATATATTGACTGAAATTTGTCTACAGGTTTGGAAGAAAATATACTGGCCTAGATATTGGAAAACATCGGTATTCATCCTCATTAAAAAAAAAGACAAAAAAAAGATCAAATTCCAGAGATTGTGTGAAATGTAGGACCATCTTTAATTCCATCTCTTTAATTTCACATGGGCTGTCACAGTGCATCGGGGCGGCCCCTCATTGGTGAATGAGAGGGGTGATCGGTGGCACTATTTTGTAGGCCTGCCGGCTAAGTCCATGGAACTTGCTAACCAACGATAGCTGCGGTCCTCCATTCATATTGGGGGCTGGATGGTTCTGGCGGCCCATTCCGTAAAAAATGCTGCTGTGTAAAGCATCATGTCTGAACAGAAAAGAATTAAAGCCCGGGTAGACTCGATATGCCCGGAACGATGGTGGCAGAGTGATATAGCAGGCCCTGGGGTATCGTCAGACCATGACTGCTATAAAGAAATTCAACGCACAAATTGCTTGAATTTTGCTACTTGGAATGTAAGAAGATTGAATAAATGTGGGAAATTGGCTAATGTGATGAGAGAGATGGAGAGATGAATATTAGTATACTAGGAATAAGTGTTCTTCTATCTGATGATCATTTGGAAAGCATCATCAGATTTTGAGTCGAAACTTCCAAATGGCAAGATATATAAAATATATACGTCAGGTGGTGAAATATCAAGAAGAGGTGTAGCGTTTATTGTAGAGAAGAAAACTAATAAAAACCTTATCCATATAATCAAAAAATCAGGTAGAGTAATCTCGATTCTAGTGAAATCGAAACCTAGAGATATGCTAATCGTTCACATATATGCTCCTACAGAACAGAATGAGGAAGCAGAAACAGATATCATGTATGATGAAATAGAAGGGTGTATAAAAGAAGCTGGAGGCAAGACAGATTGAGTTATTTGTGCTATGGGTGACTGGAACGCAAAAGTTGGATCAGAGAGAACATCTACACACGTGGATACTCCGTTTGGAATTCGGAATGAGAGAGGACAAAAGCTGATTGATTTCTGTAACAAGCACAGTCTTATCATAACTAACACTTATTTTGAGCAAAAACCAACAGCACGATACACATGGGAAAGTCCGGATGGAAGATACAAAAATCAGTTAGACTATATTGTAGTCAGTAAATTACTTCAATGGAATACGGAACTCAAAGGTGATGCCAAGTGCTGACTGTGGATCTGATCATAGACTGGTGTTAATGAAGATGAATATTCGCCTGAAAACAGCAAAATGTAAAAGAAGTCAACCCCTAAAATGGGATCTGCAAATGGTACAAAATCCAATAATAAAATCAAAATTCAATGAAAATATTTCAGAACTGCTGCCTGCACAGTTGCAAAACGAAAATGAACCCTCTCAGTGGAATGAACTACAAGCAGTTATCATAACATCTGCTAAAAACCACATCAATAAACAGGACAAAAGAAAGAAAGAACCATGGATAACTCAAGAGATAATCAACCTTATTGATGAAAGAAGAACATGGAAAAGAGGAGTAAATGAAGAAGAAAGGTTAAGATATAAAATTTTGGATAAAAGAATCAAACTGTTATGTAAAAGATTGAAAGAAAAGTGGATAAATAGGCAGTGAACTGAGATAGAAGAATTACAAAATAAGAACAAAACCAGAGAAGCGGTCCTGAAAGTGAAAGAACTTAATGGAAAAGCAAAACGTACACAGTCTAATAACATCAAGGACAAAGATGGACACATACTCATTGATAAGGAAAAGATAAATGGAAGAGTACTTATCTGACCTCTATGATGATGATAATGGTAACATGATTTATACACTTATATTGTATAAGTCATGTTACCATATTACCCAGGTAATTGTATTGTTTTATAGATGTCCTGAATGGACATCTATAAAACAATACAATTACCTGATGTGTTTACAACATCTATCTGCATACCAATTCCAAAGAAACATAATGCACAAAATTGCGAAGATTACAGAAATGTGAGCCTAATATCCCATGCATCTAAAATTATTTCAACCATTGTTAACAAACAAATTGAATGAGCCCAAAGTGGTGAATTGAGTGAATGAACAGCAGAAAGGCTTCAGAAGAGGAATGGGAACCATTAATGCTCTCCTGGAACTAAACATACTAATAGAAAGATCACGTGAAAGAAATGGGAACATTTACATATGCTTCATAGACTTTCAGAAGGCTTTTGACCGGGTAAAACATAATAAAATGTTCAATAAATTAGACATTGAAGATCATGTACTTGAGATTATAAAAGAGGATTTATTACCAAACAGAAAATGCATCTATTTAACGATGAGACTTCTGTAGTGAAAATAAAAAGAGGAGTTAGACAAGGCTGTATCCTTTCACCAAATCTATTTAATATCTATAGTGAGACAGTGATGAAAAAGATTGAAAAACAAAAAAATAGGAATTAGTATCAATGACATAAAATACAACAATCTTAGATTATGCCGATGATACCATTCTAATAGATAGCAGAAAGACCAATAAGATTTTAGAGACAGAATGCTCCTTGGAGGCGATGATCGCTAAACAGAAGTTGATGTACTTTGGCCATATTATTCGAGCTGATGAATCATTGGAAAAGGCAGTTATGTTGGGGAAGATTGAGGAAATGAGAAGAAGAGGAAGACCACAAAACAGTTTAATGGAAAAACATAAAAACTTACTAACTTGATCTTACAATTACTGAAAGAAAGGCCGAGTGGGATGGAGAGCTTTTGTTCACAGGATCACCAAGAGTCGAAATCGACTGGATGGCACATAACAGCAATAGTCTAATGGAAATAGAGCTTCCCTTATATATTTAACCCGTAAAGTTAGAAATTATTTCCTTCCTAATCAAATTTAACATTAGAAGGAATACTGGGGGAAAAAAAAAAAAACTTTAAATGCGGTTGTAAAAGAAATATCTCACTCGTGGCCTATATATATATATATAGGGATTTCTCCACCACTTTCATTGGTCATTCTTAAATTGCCAAGGTATTTGATTTTTAGCACCGGTCTGGCCTAGATGATAATGGATAGAGATGGTCCCTTTCATCGTTGGAGGCAAAAGAATAAAGGAGTTATCATCCAAGTTGGGTAAGACTATTTAGAGGAGTGTGGAGCAAGATTTCTCTTAACGAATGCACTATCTATCTTCCATCTGATTCAGACGGATTGGGTCTCCTCCTAGTGCGGAGTCACGGCGAAATAATGCAGCCGGCATGCCACTCCTCTGCTGCATCCATCTTGGAGGTATTCATGGCTGTAGTCCGTGTGAGTTCACCGGGACTGTTTGCGGGATGAAAAACCCCAGATAAATTAGGGAAAAAACTCTGCTGTCCACGCCCAAGACCGGCTAATTTGGCCATGGCAGAGGAAGATCCTTAATCCTCTGACGTCGTCGACGGGAATCGAACCTAGGACACTCCTTCCCCAGGCATATGGTTGCGAAGCGCACCGACAACGAGTGCACTGATAATGAATAAATATAGAGATCCTAGACATAGTGTGGCTTAGACTATTTTGGATAACAATAAATCTGGGAATGCGCTTTATAATTACCCCATTAATAACAATAACTGCGGTTTTATGACATTATATTCCTTAAAGGGATAAAAATCCTATGTTTTTATATAGCCAGTAAGTGAAACTCAAGATCGAGAACTACGATCTATGAGTTTCAATGCCGAAAAACTATCGGCGAAGGCAATTCGAAGCAAAGGTGGAGCAAGCTCCCTCACTATTCTTGATATTATGTCATTAAAATGAAAAGTCGTTTGGCTTCTCATTTTAATGACATTATATTCCTTTCACTTGCTTTTTATAATGTAGGCCAATGTTTTTTTAAATTGTATTCCGCGGAATTTGTAGGGATTCTGTAACATACAGACATAACTTTTAGTTTCTGGGAGAGAAAATATACCTTTAGCATGACTCTGGAAATACTAATTTTTTGTAAATTGACTTATTACAAATAATTAACATAACTATAAATATTGTGCTTGTGAATTCGTTGTAATTATTCCTTATCGATAATTTTATATGAAAATATTGATTCAGAGAAGAAGATATGTATTTTTATATAGGGTTGCGCATTCTCAAAAACTTTTAAGAAACACTGATGTTGACCATAATTCGGTAACAGAAGTAATGTGACGATAGATATTCCACGTCTGGTAATTTGTGGCATGACAACGATACACATCGCAGTATCAATGAATTTTAAATGCTGAAAACAGTTGAATTATGTTTCATTTTAGTTTACTTTATACAATATTAACGCCGCTTTGTCAGAAATTACATCCTTTAACATGTTCATTGCCAATTACGCGATATCGCGCGATGCGAGTCTCACCAAACGGCCGATCACGCGTTATCGCGTGGACGTCGCTAACTAAATAAAAAATAAAAAAAAAAATGGCACCACACGAAATTCCAGTTTCCAGCTTGGCAATGAAAGTGTTAACAGAAATGAATAACAAAAAATGTCTTATACCATAGGAGAGAATAAATGACTACTATTCGGGTTTTTTTTTTTTTTTTGGTCAAATATTTATTTTAAAACAAAGTTAAACCAACTAGTTTCACCAACTGTGGCTGTTGGCTTTATCAGGGTAAAAGATGTATAAAAAGTTTTTTTTTTTTTTTTTTTTTAAATAGTAAGAACACTTACATGCTAAAAACTGTTAACACTGAAACCATAAAATAAACCGAATACAATTTTATTATTTTATAAAAGCAGATGAACGCGTACATCAAGCGCATGGAGCGTGTATGATCTGCTACTTGTTGTGTAGGAACGATTTGTAGTTGGCGGCAAAATTCAGTTCTGGCATGTTGAAAGACCTAATAAGGGTCTTCCAGATCTCGGGCAGAATCAGTCCTTGGTTTCTATTAAGGTTTTGTTCTGAGCGGAGAACAGCTGTGGGTTTAATAATTCGGGAGCGGAAGTCCTTCTCTAAGTAGGGCATTACGCTTTTATCCCATTCTATAATGTGATTAGTCCTAGCAAAATGAAAGACTAACCCCGATTTGTCTTCTCTATTATTATTGACGTCTCCTATGTGCTCCTTATTCCTGATTTCAAACTTCTTGAAGTCTGACCAATATACTTCAAGCTGCACGAGCAAGGTATGTTGTAAACTCCGGCATATTTAAAAATGGACGACTCTTTTGGAGATCGTAAAAATTGGAGATTGGTCTGCAGGTTTAAAAGCCACTCGTATACCATGTGGCTTGAGGAGTCTGACAACCTTATTAGAAATTGTCCCTACAAACGGAATCCCAATGGTAGAATTATAATGTATATCTTCATCTAATAAGGTTGCCAGACTCCTGCAAAAATAGCAGCATGTTGTTCAGTTTGTTTAAATCACTGTCTACATTTGAGACTGGACCTTGATCTCTAATATTATTACTTTGAAATTATTCTTTCAAACCTTGCAGACGTTTTCGTTTCCTTGTTCTAATTTCTTATATTTATTGGAATATCACTTTTGTTGCATTATTTTAGAAGACTCTCTTTCGATTTTGAAAAAAAAAAAATTCTCTAAAATTTTTAAAATTATTTTTTAAACTCTTAAAAGTGAGATGGCCAAACTTAGATCTGTTGTTCGAGTTTTTTGTAAGCTTTTGCTAACATTATTAACAGCAAGCAACAGTCATACTGAATAATTCAGGTGAGTGCACATTCAAAATTAATTTAATTTTCTTCCCAAGGCCACAATTCGTTCTTTAATTGAGGATCTTTTGTTTCGCTTAACTATTTTGATGCATCGTGTATCATTCCTGGGGTCTGAACAGTGGGGAGGAGAGTGAATGTTTATTATTATTATTATTTGACACCTCCAGGGAGTCCAAAGACTCATCTACAACTCTGGCTCCACCACTCAATCCACCAACTGACCGCAACTACATCAATGCCATCTACCGCCGACCACCCACTAGTATTTCCACAGACAATCGCAAACATCCATGCCCACGGCGGGATTCGAACCCGCAGCCTTTTGACTGGAGAGCGGATATACTAACCACTCGGCCAGCCAGGCCGGCGGAGTTGTTAACACTTAGCACACGGATGTTTACGATTATGCGTCACGAAATCGTAAACATCCTCCCCTTACTTCCTCCTGTCACTCGGGATCCCGAGTGACAGGAAGAAGTGCCCGCGTGTTCTTGTCACTCTGAGTAGGCGTATCGTCGCAACCCACGTGAATGCACGACTGGCAGAATGAGATGTATTCGCACTTTCCAGTTGTCATTTCTTTATTCCATACAAGATAAGGTGATATTCGGGAGGTCGTTCTTGATAATTCTTTTATGATTTGATTCTGAATATTTCATCTCTTATTTAATAAATTTATTTTCAGTTCGATGTGCGCGACCCCCTTTTGTTTCAGGACTAAGATTTATAGTAGTTTCCTGGAAGGACTCTTCTTTTCTCCTGGAAACCAGAGATCTTCCCCTCTCTGAGCTCGTAAAGCGGCTGAAGAATGATAAATGCATTCAAAGGGCGGAGTGATAGGAAATTGTGGAGCGACCCTTCGTAACCAATCCTCGCCCTATGGACGTGCTTCCATAGGCTGAGGATTAGTGCAGTAGCAATAATGTAATACGGCCAGGTCTCCATATTCGTGGTGGTTACGTATCAACACTTCCCATGAAAATCCGTGCTCTCTCTCCCAAATAGCTCCAGATGCTTTCCCCGTATTCGTAAACACTTGCGTAACCATTCACAATTAACAGTTTAGACTCGTGTTTCGAAAATACTGTATCTCAATTTTGTTACATTGTTATGGGCAAGGCATGCACTACGGTATTCACCACAGGATTGGTATTCCTCAGTAGTTGGGGTCTGTTCGACGGCTATTCCAGAATAATGCTGCGTCGGCAGGGGCGGCTCGTGCATAGGCACTGCGGAACTGCAGCACCCCCAATTTTCCTCGATTTTTAAATATATTTATTTATATTTGCTTGTAATATTTAAGTTTGTCATCAAAAATCCTATACAATTCTCTTATTTTGTATAAAAAATAATAAAAATCCATCTTGTAGCACTTAGGAGGGCGAAGGAGCACTGTGTTTTCCACAGTGTCATATTGCTATGTGCGCAAGCACATGCACGTCATATTGAGATGCGAGCTATTAACGTAATGCGACACTGTCCGTCGCTTAGTTCCACTGTTGTTTATATGCAGTTTGCGCCAATAGTAGAGTTTTCGTAGTGTTTCGTGTTTACCCCGTCTCTTTAAATATTTGAACATTACAATTAAAGACATAACATTTGTTATAGTTTTTATTTCAGAACATTATTGGGGTTATGATAATGGATTTTATTTTTAAGTAATTTTGAATTATACTAGTAAAATTTTGTAAGCTTCCTATAATATAATAGTACAAAATGTTGAACAATCATATGTGTAACCTAAGAGTAACAGCTCATCCACGTTACGATATGCATAAAGTTACAAAAATTTATGTAATTCATTTTCATTATATACACATATGTACATTCATATAATATACATATTACATATTATTATAATATAATTAAATAATAAAATCCGGTGACATGCTAATATGTACAAAGAAAGTTGCATAACAATTAATTAGGAACAAAAATAAAGTAGTTGAATAGCATAAAAATGTTTAGATTTTACACGACTGGATTTTTGAATACAAATATGCTAAAAACCAATAATTTATACAATTAATTTGAATAGAGCTTCCTCATTTCTGTGGGAAAATAAATACGCTTTGATTAGAGTTTTGCATTTGTTTGGGTTAGTTTCATTTCTTATTGTTAAAGGTCGTGTGTTGAATGCTTTTGGCGCTAAATAAGTATAAAGTTTGTGTGTTGCTTCTTTATTTGCATTTGGAACTAAATATTTTAGGCCCTTATGTCTACTAAGGAAAGTATCTTGTTTGATATTTACGTATTCGTTGTCGTTTTTTTATGAATAGCAGTACCCTATAGACGTATAAATATCTAAGGGATAGTATGTTTAGTATGTTGGACCTGGGTAGTGGACGAGTTGGTCAGCGTATTTATATTTGTGTTTACGATGTTTTCTTCAGGATTATCAGAGTGATTGGTGTTGTAAATTAGTGATTGATTGAAGATGAAAAGACTCATCTGATCACTGATAGTGGAGCACAAGGTAAGACTGACTTTTGATTTTTGATGCAAATTAATTTGCTATTGCTTCGCGTATTTAGCCAACGCTTGGTATTGCTGGCAGTCCTCTGTGGCTGCGGGATTTTCTACAGAATTTCTGCTGGCAGATCTCTTGACCTGCTGGATTTCTTCTTGCGCTCACATGCAATTAAATCGATATGAGCGTGCCTGACCTAGACGCCGTCACTGATTTGCTCGACGAAGAGCCGGCTCTTATACTCATTAATAAATTTCAAAAGAAGTTCAAGCTGAAATGGTCTACTAGTATGATCGACCCCGACATCATTATCGAGTCACTCGACAAAGGGCTAGCACTCACTTTTGTTAAAAAGCTTCTCAAAAAATTTGAACGAGAATGGCCCGGCTACTTAAACTTATATTCTTCATCCGAGGTTGATGATGAGGAAGATGAAGACTCTCCTCAAATGGAGAAAAAGCTCAATTTAGTTGTTTCTGACTCTAATCCTTCTGATCAAGGAGAGATCCACGCTCGTAAGAAGCGAAAAACTCTCGCTGATGAGCCAACAAATGATGTTGGTATGGATGAAGATGCTCCCAGTTCAGACCCCTTTGCCTCTCCCAATGAAAAGGTGCCACCGATTATCCTAAGGGAAAAGCAGAGATGGACAACACTAAGAACCACCATGGCTAACTTACAAATAAGTTATAGATCGGCTAAAAATGTAGATGAGGGCATAAAAATTCAGCCCGCCACGGTGACTGATTATAGAAATCTTACAAAGGAGCTGGACGCAAGAGGAACACAATATCACACATTTTCACTTGCGTCAGAAAAAAAATCTGAAAGTGGTCCTACTGTCCGAGGATATTGACACGGATGAAATAGTTACTGACCTCATCTTACAGGATCTACCTCCCATAAAGTCAGTAGAATGTTCAAATCAAATAAGACACCTATGCCTCTAGTGTTGGTAGAGATTCATAATATTTACGAAGACATATACAATCTAAAATCAATCTGTGGACTTAAAATCACCCAGAACCATTGAGGAAGAGAGCATCTTCTGGGCAGTGCCACAGATGCCAAAAATTTGGCCATGCCCAGAAGCTATGCAAAGCCCAGTACAGATGCCTAAAACGTAGTGCAAATCACCCCACAAACACCTGTACCGAGCCAAAAACCACCCCGGCTAAGTGCGCTAATTGTGGCGGTCCTCACCCCGCTAATTATAGAGGGTGTATACATCACCCCAAAAACAGATGAAACGATCCAAATAACCTACCTCGTCATCTAGTGCGAGAGTTTCTGACGTTCAGGCTCTCAGTCCTCCAAGAGTGAGAACATGACAACAGGTACTCGCCCACCATTAACTGTGAGCCCCTTAAGAAAATGAATCTTCAACATCAAGCGAGAACATATGCTGATGTGGCCCGCTCCGAACAGATGGTACAAAACCTGAACCTGGCTAATGCACATTCAAATCTATCAGCTGTTATCACCTCTTCTCTTGCAAATATGCTGCAGGATTTCAGCAACTCAAATCCATCACTAAGTGTTACAAAAAGATTCTTACAGCAAACCCAATCCATATTATCTGCCCTCTCTAATGCATAGGAAAAAAATCGCCCAGGATTCGCTTAGGATTATCGCTTGGAAGAACGCCAACGGTATCAAAATCAAAGTTTTGGAAATCCAGGAATTCACTAATAGATACAACCCAGATATATTTCTAATCAACAAAACTCACCTGAGGCCTGCTGACAACCTAAAAATCAGAGTGTATCAGATTTACAGAAACGACAGACTTGGGTATAGAGGTGGAGGTACAGCCACCCTTATCAAAAACTATATCAACCATCATTCAATAACCAACCCTACAACCACCAACCTCAAAATCACAGGCATTAATGTCCTCACAAACTCAATTGGAAACCTAAAAATTTTCGCTGCTTACAACCCTCCAACAAAACATTGTTGACCTCAGATCTAGATGCCATCCTTGGCGTAAAAGGACCGGTCATCATCGCTGGAGACTTCAGTGTAAAACATCCTGCTTGAAACAGTAAATCTACCAACAAAAATGGTCAAATATTGTTTAACTACTCAAGTTCCAATTGCATTGCTGTGGCTGGTCCTTCAATACCAACTGATCTCAGTCCAGTTGACTCCTCCGACGTACTAGATATAGTTGTCCTCCAAAATGTCATATTTCAGTACAACTTGGATTCATTTGACGAATTAACCTCTGACCACAACCCTATTAGGCAATAGGGTTGTGGTCAGAGGTTAGGTCAGAGGTCAGAGGTCTCCTCCAATTAGGCAATCAGAAGGGACTGTTCCCCCCCCCTGCCTCTCACCTTCATACCTTGGGAAAAATCATCCATTGTGCTCCCAAATTACTTTAGTCTTGTTCCTCATATTAACTCTAAAGAAGAAATTGATTCTGCAATCAATAAATTTACTCAACAAATCAGTGCAGCCATATCATCTGTCACCTCAAATACGCCTCCTTCTAAGCCTAAAAGACTTCCAGAAGATATTATGAACTTAATGAGTTGAAAAAAATAAGGCAAGAAAAAGATACTTTAATACCAGGGCTCCCCAGGATAAAAAATTACTCAACCGATTGAATAGTGCAGTGAGAGATACACCGAAGGCCCACAGAAACAAACTAGGGGAAGATAAATTAGCTTCCGTTTCACCCGGTGATCAAACCATTTGGAAACTGTTAAGAAATATCAAAAATTAAAATAAAACTCTTCCTCCTCTCAAATCGGATTTAGGCATAGTTCATTCAGATGCTGAAAAAAGCCGAAACTATAGTCAAAAACTTAGAAAAGCAGTGTAGTTCAGCTTATGATAACCTGAACTTCAATCATATTTATAAAATCCACCGCCACGTCAAATATGTACTAAAACAGTGTGATACTTGTACCAGCCAGCTCACACCTTCTCCAGCCGAAATCTACGATATCATACAAAATTTAAAAAATAAAAAAGCTCCTGGACCTGACGGCATCCCTAATAAAGTTATTAAACTGCTACCGCGAAAGGCCATTGTACATCTTTACAACAATAAATGCCATGCTTAGATTAAAATATGGAGGCTGTTCAATAAGTTATAAGACTATATTTATACAGAAAACAGATTACCTTTTAATCGTCATAATTTACATGGTGTTTTTCGAAGCAACTACCATCTGTATTTGTCCCAACGTTGCGTCCACTTCTTAAACACATGAAAGTCCGTTTTTTGAGAGTTCTTTCAAAACCGACTCCGCAGCTTTTACACATGCTTTGTTGCTTTCGAAATGGCGGCCTCTTAGTGGTTTCTTGAGCTGAAGAAACAGCCAGAAATCGCACGGTGCGAGATCAGGACTGTATGGAGGGTGTGGTAGGATATCTATGTTGTTCTTCTGCAAAACGTCCACTACACCACCAGCAATATGTGGTCTTGCATTATCGTGGTGCAATAAGAAGCCATTCTTCAGCAATGGACGCTTCCTTTTGACGTGCTGTACCATTGTCCGTAAAACATCCGCATAGTATGAGCCGTTTACAGTATTCCTGGGTTCTACATCGTGTTGATAAACAATGCCTTCGTAGTCAAAAAACATTATGGTCATAACTTTACCAGCCGATTTTACAGTTTTTGCTTTCTTGGGAGTAGGCGAAGACGGATGCTTCCATTCACTGCTTTGTTGTTTCATTGTAAGGTCATAGTGATACAACCAAGCTTCATCTGCTGTAATGATGCGTTTTAAGAAGTTGTCGCCATCTTGTTCCAATCTTTCATTCCATTCTGTGCACACATCCACTCGATGCTGCATTTGCTTTGGTGTCAAGAGTTCGGGAATCCATCGGGCGCAAACACGTTTCAGTCCCAAATGTTCAGCCATGATTGAGTGAACACTTCCCACAGAAATATTCAGGACAACATGCAGCTGGCGTACTGTAATTCTGCGATCCTCCTTGATGATAATCGCTGCTGTGTTGATCATTGTCTCTGTGATGGACATTGAAGGTCTTCCCTCACGTTCAAGATCTTCCATATTTTGCCTTCCTTCCTTAAAAGTTTTATGCCAGCGAAAAACACTTGCCCTCGACATTGTTTCATCGTGGAAAGCTTCGCGTATCATGTTAAAAGTGTCCGATGCAGATTTTTGCAAACGCGCACAAAATTTAATCGCATAACGCTGTTCCATGGATGCTTCCATTTCGACGACTGGTCGCGGCTCGTAGGCGCACCGAAACAAGCTTGCGTTAGTCACGTGACACTGGCACATCAGCCCGTATACGCCATCTATCAACCTCTTTTGTTAATACAGACAGCAACATTTTTTTATTCCACATAAATTAATATTGTGATGAGTGGTTTCGCGACAGTAAAATTAGTCTTATTACTTATTGAACAGCCCTATGCTTGGAAGTCGGCAGGTGTGGTCCCTATTTATAAGCCTGGTAAGGACCCACAGCTGCGACAAAGTTATCGCCCCATCAGTCTGATTTCCAATTTGGGCAAAATCGCTGAAAAAGTCATCCTATCCAAAATTCAAGTTTCTGTTAACAAGCTAAATATCCTACGTCTAGAGCAGTTTGGTTTTCGCAAACAGCACTACTCAACAGATCCATAGACTAGTTGAATACATTACCACCAGCTTCAACTGGCATCAATACACCGGAGCAGTCTTTCTTGACTTAGAAAAGGCCTTCGACAAGTTATGGCAATTTGTTCATCCTATAAAATGTTCATCCTATACAAGCTGATTTTAGCCGGCATTCCATTGGATCTCATCCACCTCATTAAGTCCTTTCTTTCTGGAAGACGCATGCAAGTTAAACTAAATGGGACGATGTCTAGTCAGCAGCGGATCTTGGCTGAAGTGCCTCAAGGATCTCTCCTGGCGCCAATACTTTTCTCGATTTACATGGCGGACATCCCACATAACCCGATGTCATCTATCATTGCTCTCTATGCTGACGATACAGCAATACTGGCCAGATCTCTTAAACCGCATCTTGTTACAAAGAAACTACAAGATAACCTGCTGAAACTGGAACACTGGTTCTCCATTTGGAGATTACAAGTAAACCCTCAAAAAAGCAGTGCTCTTCTGTTCACAAAAAATTCAACATCTCCCAAAAAAGACATCTTTCTATTTACATCAAGATTCCCTGGAAAACAGAAGCCAAATATCTCGGCGTACTGCTAGATAGAAAACTAACCTTTAGCTTGCATACAAAATCCTTATGTGCAAAAGCATCAAAAGTCATAGCACAGCTTTACCCTCTTATCAATAGGAACAGCAAACTAAATATTAAAATCAAATTGCTCCTCTACCAGTTGATGATTCGTCCCATTATCATTTATCCGTCCCCTGCCTGGAGCCATACTTCAAGCTCAAATATCCTTAAACTGCAAAGACTGCAAAACAAATGCTTATGCATGATCTTAAATGCTCCATGGTACATTAGAAATGTTCATCGTCATAGAGACACAAATATCCCTTATATCTACTCTTTCCTGCAATCTCTCGCAGTAAAATACTTCTCAAAATCGTCCTCACATCCAAATGAATTAGTCCAACAAGCAGCAAATTATGATGACTCGGATTTATGCAAATATAGACGACCTAAGGCCATCCTAGTTCCCTTTCAAGGTCTATAACTTGCCTAACTCGGGCTGAGCACGTTGCTCATAATTTTTTTCCCTACACAGTAACCTACCTATCAGATAGCAGGGATTAAAAGCATTATGCTTCACCCTTATAGACAGTAACGTTCTGCGTTTAGTATGGTGTATTTATTACACATTGCAGTATCCTTATATTTGTTTCTAGTTAAGATTTTAATTACTTTATGCTGAGTCGAGACTAAGGTTTCAGCGTAGTGCAATAGATTCCTCCCCAACTTAATATACCATATTGTAGTGCGCTTTGAATCCAGGCAGAATATAATATTTTTAGCATATTTAAATTTAAGAATCTGTTTAGGTAGTAAAGTCTGTTTAACATAATCCTTACTTAATCCTTACATAACTGTATAATTTTATCGATAATAATCAATATTTTTTCATGAAACAAAACAAGAATATATTTTATTTTTAAGTAATTTTGAATTATACCAAACTGTATAATTTTATCGATAATAAACAATATTGTGTCATGTTTAATTTTTTTTAAAATTTTTACCATAATTTTGATATTTTATCCAAACACGTATACATGTACTTACAGTGTGTATGTATATTTCGAAAGTTGCAGCACCGCCACTGCGCGTCGGCATTGAAAACCTGTTCAGATTTATGCCCCCTCTCCTCGATTAGTTTGAGTTGTACAGGGTAGGCTTTAGCAGCCTCGTGATCAGCGGAAGCAGACTCGCCCATAGTCCTTATATTACGCCTCTTGAATTTCTGAAACCAGCCTTTGCTGGGAAAATATGAGATTATTGATAGACTTTGGAATTCCAGAGAAACTTATAAGGCTAACAACGTATCCCATCGTTGCCAGTAGATACTAAAGATACTCTAATTAACAAATCCGTGAAGATTGTAGCATATGCAAATGGCATTAACATGTCAAGAAGCAGACAGAAAGCAGAACGTATTTGGAACAGAAAAATCATTAAAAAAAGATGGGAATAAAATTAATCAGCAAAAAAAAAAAAAAAAAAAAAAACCAAATTATGATTAATTAACAAGCAGAACAGTTGATTAATACTAGCGTGAAAATTAGGAACCTTGAATTAGAAAAAAGTGGAAATAAATATTTAGGGGTAATGATCCAGTAGCCAATCAAATGAGAGGGTAGAAATGCAGAATCGAATAAACAAAGCTAATCAGGCTTTCTATTTTCTCTCTCTCTCATGTGCACTCATTTCAAAAGGTGTTCACTGCGAGACCAAAGTAGAAATATGTAAATTTATAACTCGTCCAGTTGTTACCTGTGGATGTGAAACCGAGATATTAACGCCAAGGGTGGAGAATTTACTTTCAGCTTTTGAAAGGCAAATTCTTAGAAAAATATTTGGTTTAGTAAATGATAATGGTCTGTAGAGAATCAGATGCAACCATGAGTTACATCTCCGGCTAGGGCAACTCGTAAATATCGGCGAATGTGTTCCCGTAAGCTCTCTGGTCAAATTTCATACGAAATTTTTATAATGTCTGCATTCGGCTTTGAAATAATGCTGGATTTAACATCCACTTAATTTTTTATAAATTTGCATCGCTGAAGTAAAATTTCAGCGATGCAAAATTTCTCATTTGCTAAAATAAAGAGCATTTTGGCTCTTTATTTTAGCAAATGAGTTATCGACTTTATAACGTACCCACAATATTCAGTATAATCAAGCTCAAAAAGTGGCAGTGGGCAGACATGTTTTTCGCATGGGAATGACTATTCTTCAGAAGACAATCAATAATAAAATTTTTGGTAAAAGGAAAACTCAGTATTAGCAAAATGTATCAAGATAGCCGCATCATATTACTATGTCTAAACTGGGGAAGTAAAGTTCGGATAGACGGTTGGAGGCAACAAATCCAGGCCAAGGATTGATTTGGGCTGTAGAACCATAAGAAGATGCACTTCCTTGGAACCCATAGGTATTCACAAGCACAGTAATATTTTGAGCACAAGTAGTCTAACGCAGACGCATACAAAGGTCGCAAGCCGTACTGTTCGGATGATGCTCACTGCGAGACTGAATTGAACTATTTCGTGACCGTCAATGCGAAAATACGCATCCTCGAATATAGAACCCGTGCATATGGACATGACTGTATATTCATCTCTTAAAAGAAATAAGAACTAGCGGAATATTGAATATTATTTTATAGTCGAATAGCAGAACCTACCTTTTTAAAAAAATGTTTCTAAAATGGTTAAAAGTTTGTGAGAATACAACCTTCGGAAAGCTGTGCGTTATTGCAAAGAGGGCTTTTTTTTTTTTTACTCCGCAAATGCATGTAAACTATGGGCTGGCTAAGCATTATTTATTTTGTAAATATATATATATATTTTACATAATCGGGAAACCACCTCCTAGAAGGACATAGTTGGAAACCGGATACGCTAACTATTCAGCCAACCAGGTCGGGGGGGGGGGGGAGATGACTGTAAAACAATATTGAATTTCGGTACATTACATGGTGTAATGTACCGAAAATTAACAACAGTTACTTCGTTATTCCCATCCCTTCATTTGGAAAAGACATCACATTTCGTCTCATGTTTCCGAACTCTAACCAGTATTATCGTCTGAAATAGTGATTTCGACGTTTTTTTGGCGTTTATAAACACGGGCTTTTGTGAGAACGACGTGTGGTTGCAAAGATTGACAAATGCGAGAACCTTCTTAAAAAGTCACTGTAGTTAACGGCTAGAATCGAACCCACGAGTCCTTGGACTCCCTACAGGTGACACGTAATAATAACAAAATAATAATAATAAATAATAACAGTTCTGGAAGTAGAAGCGATAGGCTTCAGGAGCGCGTCTAGGGAATCTTTATCGGCGTTTTCAGTTTTGAAGGTGAGGTATCCGATCGCAAACTTAGTAGCAGTTTTTTTTTTCCAATCTCGGAATCTTCTCCTACAAACTAGCAAACCGGTCAGAATACAAGCAACATTAACAACGGTATATATTTGCGTGTGGCTATAAGAGGTCGAGTATAGTGCAGGGTGGCCAACGGGAATGAATCCCTTAGACGTCATGAAAATATGACGTACTGTTAATGTCTCACGTTATCGAACATTTACATCTCGACAGATATTTGTGTGATTCAAAATGAGTATGCGCATGCATTTTCTTTTTCATAACTTTTTTTTTTGTACCTAGTTTCACAAGTAAAAAATGTTACTTTTTCGCTTAGATTTTGCCCAATAGCAGTGGCGTAGCTAGGGGGTGCGGAGGGCGCGGTCCGCCCCGGGCGGCACTTTGAACCTTTTTGAACTTTTGCAGTTAATTCTAAAATACAGTCTCGAGAACTCATTTCCAAATATTGTAATACTACTGCGAATTTTCCTCTCAATTGCTGTAAGTATTGCTTGTTGTGAGAGGAATTTTTCTAAATAAAATTTGATTAAAAATGACCTACATTACTATGAAATAGACTTCGCCAATGTCATCGATGATTCTGCTAAAGAAAAGCAAGAAAAATAACATTTTAGAATGTTGAAATTAAAGTTTTACTTCAAAAATAAACAGTGTTTTCATTTATTTCCCTATACGTCTTTTTGACTTTTTGTAGTATTTTTGGTGTGTATTGAGAGGGGTGGCAAATTCAAGAACCGCCCCGTGGGGGCAACAGCTCTAGCTACGCCACTGCCCAATAGAATAGTAAAGAAAGGGGTAATTACCTGGAGGAACAAGGAAACTGACTATGGCAACGAAGTGAGATAAGAAACTGGATGAGATGGTAGTGATGGTTAGTACAAATAGCTGAGAGGAATCAGGTTGCAAGAGATCTGAGCTGATTTAATGTAGCAGAAACGTGTGAGAAGTAAGGTAGCAGGCATAATGCCTAGATTACAATACAGAATGGAGGAGGTGAATATGTCCAATCAACTTGAAGATAGAAGAGCTGAATGCAAGAGGTGGACTGCATTCGAATATGAAAGGATGCAGGCAGTACACTTCATGTATACACCAATGCCAGAAGCATTTGGAACAAGGAGGAGGAGTTTTAGCACTTTAGTTCTGCTTGGCTAAAAGTAATTGGTATAGACGTGATCTGGGTCTGGCTCCCACTGACGAGACCTCAAAAAAGGTCGAAACCGGTCTGGGTAGTGACCCCTCCCCAATAATGTATAACATCATACATGTCCGCTAGGATATGTGTTTTATATTATGGGAATACTAAGGATAGTGATCGGATCTTGCTCCACCTTTACTACGAGTTGCCCTTGTCAGGAAAGGTTTGCTTACGCTTGGATCCGCCGAAACTTTATATTTTTTGTATTTGGCATGAAACTCTTGTAGTTTCTTTATTCGGCTTTGAAATAATGTTGGATTCAGTATCCACTTAATTTGAATAATTAAAACACTATGTTTATTTTTGAAGTAAAACTTTAATTCCAACATTCTAAAATGTTATTTTTCTTGTTTTTCTGTTAGCAAAATTGTCGATGACATTGGCGAAGTCTATTTTTTAGTAATGTAGGTATTCTTAATCAGTTTTAATTTAAAAAAACTCCTTTCGCAACTAGCAACACTTACAGCAATTGTGAGGGAAATTCGTAGTAGTATTACAATATTTGGAACTGAGTTCTCGAGACTATTTTAGAATAAACTGCAAAAGTTCAAAAAGGTTCTAAGTGCCGCCTGGGACAGACCGCTCCCGTTGCCCTCCCCTAGATACGCCACTGCTCCTATGTTTGTCATAATCACCAGCTTTGTAGTTCTGCATAAACCCTTTAAAATTTCCACAAGTTGAGCAACCTCCCAGAACAAGACTGCTTGGTCACTTTCCCGGATCGGAAGTAGAGTTGCTACTGTAGTTATTACTGGATCCATCACTCTCAAATCCCTGGTCCTCTCTGTCACATGCTGTTTCAGGTATGTATCCCTTAGAAACTATAAATTCAGTTTCCATTTTTCCTTTCCCCCTTCCAGTCCATGTCACCATAGTTGAAGTCTCTCATGATAATTGTTTGGCCTGCACTCATTGCGCTAATGTGCCATTGCATGTCATCCACATTTTCTTCTGGGCCCCCAGGTCTATAGCAACAATAATATATTTTGTCTTATTTGCCTCTTTCTCACACCAGACAGCCTCAAATAAACCGTTTCTGTCAGATATACAATCTTCCTTAACTTCTCTTGTTGTTGGTTGAAGTTCTTCAGCTATCATTTAATAATACCCCTCCTCTTCCTTCCCGATTTCCCCTGTCTTATCTCAAAATACAATATCTATTGCATTCTATCACTTAATTACATCATTCTCTAACAACCAGGTCTTGCTGATGCAAATGATTTTTGGCCAAGTTGAGCTGACTAGTGCCGAAAACTCCTCTCTTTTATTTCTGATACTTATAGCATGTGTACATACATTCCAACATTCCCTTGGGCTCACAGTTACCCTTACATAATATTACCTGTCCATTTAGATTCGAAACTTGGGAAACTGCACCCAGCTCGTCACAGCCATTCCTGCACTCCTACTTATCTATCCCAGGAGTGGCTATTTCTGCAGTTATTCCTGCACTTCCATTTATTTTAAAATGAATTTCGTGACAGAATCAAGAGATTGGTTTCAGTAACCATAGAGTAGTGTTAATGTGACGCAGCCATGCCGATTGTTTTGTGTATTGTCAATGGATGGCTTTCGCTCCAGACGTGTAGTTCTGGCAATGACCGCATGTTGCACTTCCATTGCTGCCCTCTGTTATTGATACCCCTTGCAATCGCAGTCCTAACTCGACAGTATTTACGGGTGCCATTCGTTTCTTAGTTGTGCGTAACCCGGATTACATCACTGAATATTGGTACATTATTTGCTTATATTCAAATTCGGTAACTCGGAAAAGATATTTTCCGAGATGAAATGTTTAAAATCTCGTTACATATCAGCCTTATCTGGTGATCATTTGCAATTGTTTGATGATTGGTAGCACTAACCTCCCCCCCCCCCCAATTAAGCGTAATTATGTTACATGAAAATAATTTCATAATTCTCTCTAATTTCTCCAAAATCTCTTCGTACACGGTTACATACTGTTAATAAATAAATAAAAAAAATTTAATTAATGATTAATTATAATGAAGAGCCAATGGCTTCAATTCGGCGACATGAACTTATTTAAGTTAAGGGATATTACATCCCATATTGTTTCTTAGCCGAATAAGAAACTCAAAGAGTTTGATGCCGAATATAGAGACTATTAAAAAAAAGTTTTTTTTTAATTATGATTCTGTAAAATATTGACAAAATCAGATTACAAAATGTCCTGAAAACGCTGGCATCAAGAAATATACCATTTCAAGTTGAGATATTGCAACACAAATGCATAAAAAATTGCCACAAGGAAAGGAATTAGATAAGGCGATTCTTCAAGTCCATGTTTATCTAACATAATTATGGACGAAATAATAACTGAATTTAAGAAACAGAAATTAATTGGAATAAAAATAAAAAATAATAATAAATAAAATTTTGTTGGGTATGCAGATGTCATATTATTTGCAGGAAATGATCTTCAGAAGTAATTATTCAAATTTTCAGACGTTTAGTAGTTTTAAGGAAATATCGACAGAAAAATCCAAAACAATGATAATTGTAAGAAGCTGAAGCTTAAAACAAGAAGAACATAATTATATTATCGTGAGCCGCTTAGTGTAAAATTTTTATCTGGTCCTTACAGAAAAAGTTTGCCACGTCTGAATAGTAGCCTCACCTAACGGGTTTGATAAGCCTGTAGATCCTCAGTACTGTTAAACTCTGCTTGGAAATAAAATTTACTTTTTTTTTTTTTTTAAATAAAAAAAAAAGTGGAATTCTTTATTATGTTTTCTGGATTCCACAATCCCTTAGTTTAATGTTTATAATTAGCAGTGTTAAGGAAATGGTTTTCATAACTGAACAAGTTCTAATGAAACAGTAAGGCAGCATTTGAGTATATGGCGAAAGCATGGTCAAAAACAATAAAAAAAAAAAAAAAATCGCATTCTGATGAAAAAGATGAGTACAGTGTTTTTTTTTTTTTTTTGTAATAATACTGGTCTCCGTAAGCTCGTTATTCTGAGCATTCTGGCACTTCCTGCTTTAATGCAGTAGCCTTGAAACACGTTTCGTTGCTACATTATCTTCTGCTTAATCAAAAAACTGGGAGAGTGCTGCCACTCTTTCTACACAAAATGTAATTTCCTAAGTATGTGGTATTCAACGGTATTACACTGTATGATGGCTGCACATCTGATACGTAATGGTTTTCCCAGGTGGCAAATTAAATATGAAAATTGACAATAGAATAAGCAAAGCTGGTATGGTGGGAATCAGGGTGAATGTGCAATTAGGAGTTTTATGGAATTAGAGAAATTAGTCAAACCAGTTTTTAACTTAGGATTCCGAAAGTCCGGTTATAAATAGGTTGATCATATTTTATTCAGTTCAAGACGATTTACTCGCAATGAAAAAAATCGTGAAAAATTGTGTGTGTGTTTTATTTTATTTTGCGTTTCCTCCCAATAGTAACCCTACCAGGAGGTGATTTATTCCTACATGCTCCATTGCATACAATGCTTATATTACATGTAGCTTACAAGCACTGATTTATATTTTTGTAACAATATTCATATTTACTTGTATATTTTTACATCTATATATACATATTCCGACCTTTCACATCCATATTTATATTTTTAATATATATACATATATTAACACTATATAATTCACATAATATGAGTAATTTATGTTGCATTACAATGACTGGAAGATTGGAATCTTATTGAACAAATTTAATTAATTCTGTTTAATGCTTCTCGATAAGTCTCTTTTCACACTGGCCACTTGTCTCCAGAGGTGATGACGTGTTGTATTAGGGATATCCGGATGGAGTTCAGTAGCTGACAGTCGTAAAGTATGTGGATTGAAGGTGTGGACTACAAATGCATGATGGTGATTCCAGGATATGGAATCTGTGTTAGTAGTGTCTTAGTTTTCCATGTTCCGTTAGTAGCGTGGCTAAACTTGGAGAAATGGTGTATTTTTTTTCAGCCGGAGTCTGCTTTTGCTACTCGGCAAGAACACTTTTGTTGTTGATCCGTTTTTTGATGCTTTCCATTCTTTCGTTCCATTCCATTGTTTTGGTAACTTGTTTCTAGTCGCTTCTTTAGCCAGCTGATCCGCTCTTTCATTTCCTGCTACCCCAGTATGCGCGTTCACCCAACAAAACTTGATTTCCCATCCCTCTAGGTCGGCAAACTTTTTAGACCATCGACCCCATCATGTTAAATATTTATTTATCAATAATAAATTTCTCAATTTTAAAATAATAATTCCTCCACCCTTTTATTTCATTACTGCTTCTCGATAAGAAATATTTAAAGAAAATACTTAAAGAAATGTATAAAGAACATTAAAGTTCTCTTGCATTTTATTGATATACTTGGAATGGTTAATAAGAAGGATGTGTTTGGTGAATAGTTGCATGCTTACTAGATGTTACTAAAAATCGTTGTTAGGTGTTTATTGATCCTAGACTTTTATCGTCCCCATGGATAGCCGCATCGACCACTTTGCCGACCCCTGCTCTAGAGTGAGATTCCAAACCAGATTTCTTGTTTGTTCTATTGATGCTATGTAGTTGTTCTGGTTTTTTATGCCGTCTGTAGTGCTTCTACTGTCACTGTAAATTGTTGTTGTCTTTTGATGAGGGGTGTTGAGTTCTAATTCCTGGAGATATGTTAGTGACTGAAGTATAGCAAGTTGTTCTGCTTGGTTGTTGGAACAGAGAGGATGCAGTCTAGAGCAGCGTTCCTGTATAATAGACTGCCCGTTACATGAAAGAACAACCGACGTCCTTCGGTTTTGCTTCCTTGAGTGTACATTTGCAAATCGTCACTTTCAGAGCTTTCCTTCTTTTTTATGTTCTCTTTGCTGGGCGAGGCCGCCTACTGTAGCGAAGCAGGCGTTCGTAGCAATTTGGATCAATGTTGTAACTTTCATTATATTTTCCGGAAGTGACGTTATATATATGAGAAAATTCTTCTATTTTTCAGGCAGATTGATGTTAGAGCTGCAATAACGCATGCTACCTCGAAAGATATTGTCCTGTATCCTTTAATTATATGTATGGCTATAAAGCGTTGAATTGAACTCTGTTTAGCTTTTGTTGGTTTATCTTTGATTTTAGTGTATTTTTCCAGGCAGGTGCAGCATAAGATATCAGTGGTAGTATAACTCCTGTAAACTCCAGCGTTTTCAGCGCTCTTTGGCCTATTCCCCACTTTGCTAGGAGGTTTACTACTTCTCCAAGCAAAAGCAAACCTCCTATTTTCGGCAATATATGAGATGTGCTTACTGAAGGTAAATTTTTCATCTATTGTTACACCCTAGGCGTTTTAGCTCACTGGCTACCTCGAGAACTTTTCCGTTTAGTAAGATTGTTACAAGTTTTGATTTTTGGCGTGAGATGTGGAGCACTTTAGACTTGGTGCTATTGAAGGTAACTTTCTTCTCGCGTGCCCACTCTGCACTTTTAAAGAGTTCTTCGTTGGCCGTTACTTTTTAACTGTAAGTCGTCGCGTCTCCGAATTATTATCATCGGCGAAAGCTTATGACTTTAGTTTCATTAGTGACAGGAAGTCTTAATAGCGAGTCGTGCATCGAGTGAGATCAGTAATACGTCTTTTTTTTTTTTTTTTTTTTGCTGTAGACTTTCTTCTGTGAACTCTTTAACCTCCAGAATTTAACCTCCAAAAAGTAAATGGCAGAATAAAATATACAGTTGGGTGCTGCTATAGACCAGGTGATGGAATAGATGGTGGAGATGGTATGCATAAACAAATTGATGAAATGAGTGGAAGGAGGGTAATTATTATGGGGGATTTCAACTATGGTAACATTGATTGGAAGGAGGAGAGGACACGTGTGAGGAAGGAAATGGATTTTATTCAATTATTAAGGGATAACTATCTGAAACAGCATGTAATTGAAAATACTAGGGGTGTGAGAGTGCTTGACCTGGTAATAGTATCTGAGAATTTGACTGTAATGAATATGACCATGTTGCCACCTATTGGTGAGAGTGATCATAAGGTCTTGACCTGGGAGGTGGCTAAAGGTGTGAAATTTGTGATTAAGACAGGGTATATGTGGAATTACCGTGCTGGCAAGTATGACAAGCTTAGGAGATTGCTTGGATCAGTGCCATGGCATGTACAACTGCAAGGGCTGGACGTCAATAGAGCATGGGAAATGATCAAAGAGCATTTACAGGAGGTTATGGCTAATTGTATACCTAAGGTCCGAATAGTGAAACAAGGAGGGGTTAAATGGATGAATAACACCATTAAGCTTGAGCTGCAAAAAAAGAAACAACTATGGAGGGAATTTAAAGAAAGGGGTGACCTGCAGGCACACGAACGGTATAAAGTACAGGCCAGAAGGGTAACGAGTGTGGTAAAAACAGCAAAAGCCGATTATGAAAGGAAACTAGCTATGCAAGCAAAAGAGAATCCCAAACAGTTCTTTCAATATGCTGCAAGCAAGGAAAAAACTGTACATGGCAAAATGATTTTAAGGAATGACGATGGTAAAGAGTTCACTGAACCAGTCGATATAGTGGAGTTACTGAGCGCGCACTTTGCAAAAGTATATCATCCAGGTGGTGACGTTGAAAAAATGAAGGAACCATTAGTTTATATGGGAATTGTGATGAATGAAGTGGAGGTGAATAGTCTATTACAGAACCTTAATGTGAATACATCTGTGGGATTGGATGGTATACCGGCACGGGTTTTGCATGAAGCGGCTAATGAATTATCAGTGCCCTTGACCATGTTGTTTAATCTGAGTCTCAGGTCTGGCTTAATCCCGAAAATGACCATCCTTCTTAAAGACTAATCCACCTACTGCCTACTAAATTATGACCCACCCACACACAGATTACAACCATCCATAGACTATTAAGAAATGTTACATTCTGGCCAGCAGACATGGCCAACAAACTAAAACCCTACAATTATAGATCTCCCATATTTATGGACTTTCAAAATTTCATAAAGAGGATGTACCTCTATGCCCAATTGTAGATGGCATGGACTCTCCTACCTACAAACTAGCTAAACATTTAGCCAAAGTTCTTTCCTGTACTACTGACAATACCTCGTCACATATCAAAAACACAGTCCATTTTAAGTGGATACTGTACATTAATTACATCGAATGATTCAGCTTGTCCCACTTAAGGACACTTTGGCACTTATCCAAGCAGAATTTCCTCTTTATCTCAGCTCTGTTTTGGTTCACTATGAATTCAGGCTAATTTGTTTGGCAAGAAAAATTCTCCAAACAAATTGAGGGTACAGCCCCCCCTTCCCCCACTAATTTTTTCATGGAGACATTTGAAAAGAATGTTCTAAATTCCCCCCCCTAAAAATTCCCCCTCCTTAAACTCACTATTTGGCTATATAGATGATGTGTTTGCAACCTTACACACTTTCTTATCCCATTTGAATAGCCAACATCCAAGGATCCAGTTCACAACAGAAATAAAAAGTAACAACAGTCCGCCCTTCGTAGACACTACTTCAAGACAACCGATTGGATCCCTGATCTTCAGTCTACAGAAAACCTGCGCACACAGGTAGATACATCCATCTTCAGTCACATCCCCTCTCCCCCCCGGAACAACAATTTGGGACTATAAAAACCTTAGTCCACAAAATTAATTTACTCAGATAACACTGCACTCCACACAGAATTCACCCACATAAAAACACTTCTTTGGCCAGTGGCTACAGCTCCCCACCAAATAAAAAGAATTTTAACGCCATGTATACCCCACCCCCACTTCCTAACATAGATTACAGCAATGCATTTTTGAATATTATGGAGACAACTACCGTGTTTGAATAAAAACTTTAGTTTAATATAGCTAAAATCTACATTCGACATTTCGACCTTTATGTCAAGGTCATCTTCTGGAGTATACAACTATACACAGAAAACAAGCTACATTACAATCAGACTGGTTTGTTAAAGATACTGACTAACCGCTACAACAATTGTTGGCCTGACCTCTGGTGGAAAAAAAAAAAAAAAAAAATTATACATCAACGCTAGAGTCCTATTTTTAGTGTTATCTATTGGTTGTAGAAATACGTTGGGCACAACAACAAATATCTATCTATCTATATACATATATTAACATCATGATTATACTTGTTATTGTGATTATGATGTTAATATATGTATATAGATAGATACTTGTTGTTGCACCCAATGTATTTCTACAACCAACAGATAACACGAATAATTGGACTTTAGCATTGATGTATAATTTTTTTTTTTTTTTTTTTCCACCAGAGGTCAGGCCAACAATTGTTGTAGCGGTTGGTCAGTATCTTTAACAAACTAGTTTGATTGTAGTGTAGCTTGTTTTCTGTATATAGTTGTATGCTCCAGAAGATGACCTTGACATAAAGGTCGAAACGTCGAATGTAGATTTTAGTTATATTAAACTAAAGTTTTTATTCAAACACGGTAGTTGTCTCCATAATTTGCAAAAATGCATTCGGATCACCGTGTAAGCTTAAAAGAAAGGATAGAATACAGCAACTCCATCGTCTCGTATATCCATTGCATCTCAGAAAAGGTGGCCAAGATATTAAAAAACATAATCTTGTGACCACTTATAAACCACATAAAAAAACTAGCAGTCCTGTCTCCCAAAGACCAGCTAACCTCTGGATTTACCTGAATTTTATCAGGTACCCTGCATTTTTCTTATTATTGACAAACAGGTTGTTGTTGTTGTTGTCTTGTCCTTTGAAGAGTCTTAGATGTTTCCGTGCGCTCTTTGTACTGCTTTGGCTATGTCTGTGATTTTGTTTGTATAGAGCTGTTGTTCAGGATTAGGATCTATTTCTTGCAAGGCTGCTGTAATTGCTGGACAGGTAAAGATGTGAGTGGGTGTCAGTTCCGTATTGGGGCAGTTGTTGCAGTTTCTATATGTTCTCGTATCATCTGTATTGATCTTCATTCCTCTATAATGTCCTGTTCGTAGTCTTGCTATCGTAGTGGAGGTCCTTCTGTCAGCATTGATCTCGGGAATTTGATGTTGTATCACTGATTTCAATGGAATTAGTTTAGCTTTTGCTAGTGCATTGGCATCAGCAAGAGTTATCATATGAGTTTCTTGGTTGAGTTCTCTGGCCTCTTTTGCTAATTTATCAGCTGCTTCGTTGTGATCAATGCCTACATGAGCAGGAATCCATTGTAGAATGCAACTTTTACATATATGGTTGTATCAGACTGTCCTTAATATGGGAAATCCTCATCCACAGACAGTCAGCCCAATGGCTAAGAACACCCAACGAAAGCCAATTGGTGGCTTAAGGTCTTTAAACTTTAGGTCTTCCGGTATCTCTCCTGTTTTCTTCTTCGTTACTGAATATGATGATTTGACTTTGGCAAAATATAGGAATTAGTAATTAAATATTTTTAGTTAATATAAAATCTACATTGTTTATTTCCTTAAATAATATACGATGCTTGCATATTCCTGCAAAATGCAAGTGATATCCCATCTAATCCCACAGCTGCATTTATATTGAGATTCTACAATATCCTAAAAACCTCTTATTCATCCACCTCTGTTCCCACATAAGTCTATCACATAGTCACAACATTAAGACTCAGGGAAACAAGATTTATTAAGAGGGAGGGGAAGTAGATATGCAGACTTTAGGGAGGCAGTTGAGTGTATGAACGAATATAATATGCCCGAGCGAGTACGAACGATAACAAATCAGAATGGGCTTCTGCAATTCATGTACACTAATGCCAGGAGTATTAGGAACAAGAAGGAGGAGTTTTTGGCCTTAGTTGGCACTTCCAGGCCACAGGTTGTTGGTTTTAGTGAAACATGGCTGACAGAAGACGATAAAGCTAGTGGGATTGAATGTGACGGGTATAGCGTGTTCAGGAGTGACAGGGAGAATAAAAAGGGGAGGAGTGATTTTGATGATAGTTGATGAATTGTAGCCAAGGAGTATAGAAGTTGAACTGCAGGATAGAGAAAAGAGCACATTTGAGATTATTTGGTGTGAGATAGAGGCTAGCAGAACAAAATATACAATTGGGTGCTGCTATAGACCAGGTGATGGAATAGCTGATGGGAATAGTATGCATAAGCAAATAGAAGAAATGAGTGGAAGGAGGGTAATTATTATGGGGGATTTCAATTATGGTAACATTGACTGGAAGGAGGAGAGGGCACATGGGAGGAAGGAATTGGATTTTATGCAGTTATTAAGGGACAACTATCTGCGACAACATGTAATGGAAAATACTAGGGGCCAGAGAGTGCTTGACCTAGTAATTGCATCTGAGAATGTGGAATTTACAATTAAGACAGGGTACATGTGGAATTACTGGGCTGGTAAGTAGGACAAGCTTAGGAGTGTGCTTGGCTTAGTGCCATGGCATGTAAAACTGCAAGGGCTGGATGTTGATAGTGCATGGGAGGCGGTTAAGAAGTGTTTGCAGGAGATAATGGCTGACTGTATACCTAGAGTTCGAATAATAAATCAAGTAGGAGTTAAATGGATGAATAACACCATTAAGCTTGAGCTGCAAAAAAAGAAACAATTGTGGAGAGAATTTAAGGAGAAAGGTGACCTGCAGGTGCGGGAACAGTATAAAGCTCAGGCCAGAAATGTAGCAAGGGTGGTAAGAAAAGCAAAAGTGGATTATGAAAGAATATTGGCCATGCAGGCTAAAGAGAATCCCAAACAGTTTTTTCAATATGTTGCAAGTAAAAGGAAAAATGTTCATGGCAGAATGATTTTAAGAAATGCTGAGGGTAGAGAGGTAACTGAATCAGTCGATATAGCAGAATTACTGAGCGAGCACTTTGCAAGGGTATATCATCCAGGTGGTGACATTGCAAATGGAAGAACCAACAGCTTATATGGAATTGTGATGAATGAAGTAGAGGTAAATAGTCTATTACAGAATCTCGATGTCAATACATCTGTGGGATTGGATGGTATACCAGCTAGTGTCGTACATGAAGCGGCTAAAGAATTATCAGTGTCCTTGACCATTTTGTTTAATTTGAGCCTCGGGTCTGGGTCAGTTCCAAGGGGGTGGAAAGTGGGGAAAATAGTTCCACTGCATAAAGGTGGTTCCAAGGCTGCTATTGAAAATTACTGGCCAATCAGCATAATAGGAATCTTTTTTAAATAACTAAACCTGTGGTGCGTTCATAATTAGGAGAAACACACGTATAAACCACAGTGAAAATTATTTAATTGTAAATATTTCATCCTAAGTATCTTAGAACATCATCAGTACAGTATTTAAACAAAAATTAGGAATAACATACAGTTAGGGCGCATGATTACAATAGAATCTCATGAAACGTTAATTATTTAACACAGTTTTGTATGATAATTTCCCATACTTTAGGAATAGTAAGAACGTTGTTGCGGTTTAGGTTTGGTCTGTGTAGTAGGGCTTCAGAACTTTCTTTGTATAAACATTCATGTTTAAATAAAGATCTATGTAAAAGTTTAGCCTTTTCCCAATGGATCCTATAGTTTGGATTTTCAATTCCGTGTTGAGAGAGGCCAGATTTCTGCGGTTTAAGAAGACGAATGTGGTCTTGATGTTCCGAGATGCGTTTCTGAACAGACCTACCTGTCTGTCCAAAGTAAGATAATTTGCATGAGCATGGAATCTCATAAACACCAGATAACATCAAGGGTGAGAATTTGTCCTTAGGAGAAGGTAATAAATTGTAAATTTGTTTGATCGGTTTGTAAGTAGTGGCAAAATTATATTTCTTCATAATTTTAGAAAGACGTTCTGAGATGCCTTTTAACGTAAGGTATGGGAATCCTATGCACTTCTTCCTGTCTGGTTTGATGTATGCAGAAGTGACTGATGATTTTTTGAGTTGTTTTGGGATTATATCCATTTAGGATGGCTGTATTTTTGATAACTTCTAATTCCTGGTTTAAAGATTCTTCAGAGGAGCAGAATTTGTGCTCTGGAAACTAGTGATTTAATAATGCCAGATTTCTGAGATGGATGATGAGCAGAAGAATTGTGAATGTAGCGACCTGAGAATGTAGGCTTGCGAAAGACGGAAGTGGCGATGGAACCGTTTTCTTTTCTTTTGATGTGTAAATCCAAAAAAGAGATACCCTGTGGAGATTCTTTTTCTAACGTAAAGTTGATGCGATGATGAAGAAGGTTAATTTTATCTAGAAACAGTTGTAATTCAGGTTCGGGATGATTCCATACTGCAAATACGTCATCGACATATCTTAGCCGAATTTTTGGTTTGGGTTCAAAAGTGAATATTTTTTCCTCAAGGTGTTCTAGAAACAAATTTGCCAGGTTTGGTGATAAAGGAGATCCCATTGCTGATCCTTCCTCTTGCTTGTAAATTTGACCTTTCCAGGTGAAGTAACCTGATGCAATAACAAACTTGAACAATTCAACTATATCAGACGGAAATTTTTGAGTTAGTAATTCTATTGTTTCTTTATGGGGAATGTTTGTGAAGAGGGAGACAATGTCGAAGCTGATTAACAAGTCAGTTTTTGATAGTTGAATGTCTTTAATTTTTGTGTGAAACTCAGTAGAATTTTTGATTGAAGAGACTGAGTGGCCTATGTGAGGGCAGAGAAGGTTAGATAAGAATCTTGATAACTTGTACGTTGGACAGTCGATACAGTCTACGACAGGTCTAAGTGGAACATTAGTTTTGTGTAGCTTAGGTAAGCCATAAATTCTAGGAGGTCTTGCATGGTATGTCTTAAGTTTTTTGATTGTTTCTTCATCTAAGGAGGAAGTTTCATTAAGTAGCTTATTTAATTTTCTGAGTTGACGATTCATAGGATCCTACGAATCGTCAACTCAGAATACTTTGATGAGTAGAGACAAGCATGTTATTGTTCCTCTGTATCGAGCCTTGATAAAACCCCATCTCGACTACTGTGCCCAGATCTGGTCACCTAGGTTTCTTCTTGATGTGGAGGAGGTTGAGAGGATCCAGAGGCGAGTGATCAAGATGATAGCAGATCTGTGGAATGAACCTTACGAGAATAGGTCAAGGATTTATGGGTTGCAGAAATTGGTTGATAGGCGGAGGAGGGGAGATATGATTGAGACATTCAAATTACTGAAGGGTTTCTATAAGATTAATTCAGAAGATATTTTTGAGAACAGGCCTGGTGGTGGGAGGACTAGGGGGACATCCATGGAAGTTGGGCAAGAGTGTGGTTAGTAAGGGTGTTAGAGCCGAGTTCTTTACTTTTAGAGTGCTGAATGAGTGGAATAAGCTGCCCGAGTCTGTAGTGGGTGCTGAAGTAGATTAAGGCAAGGTATGATAGATACTGTGTGAAAGTCGAATAATTGGGATGAACATGATTTGGGGCCTCCCTCGATGAGTCTAAGGACTCCCTGGAGTTGCCCATAATAATAATAATTAACCTCACGTGGTGATATGCCCTTGCAAAGTGGTCACTCAGTAACTTAATTTTTAATGTGCATCTGTCACCTTGTTACCATCAGCATTCATTTGGGATTTCCTTTGGCCTGCTCGGCTAGTTTCTTCTCATAACCTGATTTTGTGTTCCTTGCCATGCTGGTCACCTTTCTTTCCTGACCCTTGCAATAAAGGTGACCTTGCCTCCTGAGTTTGCTGGTCTCCTTTTTCCTTATATATATCCTGCACAGGATTTTCTTTTTATGCAGCTCATGCTTAATGACATTATTCATCCATCTAACTCTTACCTGATTAACCCTCCTAATTTTTGGTTTACAACTTAATATTGCTTACTCTAGATGCTCCTTAACTATCTCTCATTCACTACTAACATCCTTCTCTTGCAGGGTTTGATGCCATGACACAGCTTCAAGCTTCCTCTTAAGCTTGTCATAATCCCCTGCCTTGTAGTTTCACATATACCCCTTCTTGACAATAAATATTCCTCATGTTTTACATGGGGAAAAATGTTTTACAAGACTCTAAAACATGTTTTACAGTCTTGACATGGGAGATTATAAAAATCTATGTCAAGACTGCATGGTCGGTTTCTCAGGTTTGGAGATGTGGCCACCTTGGTTACAGATGTGTAAAGTCTCTGTGCAAGTACTGGACCTGGTCTCAGGATCAGGTCCAGTGCTCTTGCAGACAGAGTCCCCCTCCTTCACATGCTGCCTCAAATAATTATCTCTAATTATACATTATTAAGTCCATTTCCTTCCTGCCATGTGATCTCCTTCCATGCTATATCTCCATAGTCGAAGTCCCTCGTGATAATCACGTGACCAGTTTGGCAATGCATATCTTCAAGATCATCCCGAACCCTGTAATAGCAATCCATTTTTCTTTTCTTTTTTTTTATTGGCCTTGATCCCTCACCAGACTGATTAAATATAAAAGCTGTTGACCTCGCATTATTTGCCTTAGCATCCCATAATTCAAAGCATACTTCCTTTTGGAAGTGGTTATTACTACTCTATTAGAGGTAGGGTCACTATCTAGACCTTACACTTCAATAAAGGATTGATTTCTTGACAACTATAATTTACTGTGAAATCAAGTGAAGAACACTTCCTACAACTATGTGATCCTACTTGTCTATGTTGAAATATATGGCTTCTGTATTAATTCAACTTTGATATCTTTCCTCAGTCTGGCTCTCACTGACGAGACCTCAGTAAAGGTCAAAACCAATAGTAATAATGCAGTAGTAATAAACATTTTCAAAAGTTCAACAGTTAATATTGATATATTATTATTACCCAGGACCTCATGGAGTCAAAGACTCATCTGGAAGGTCCCTTTATCCCCCCCCCCCCCACACACACACCTCATCATACCGTGTCTTAAACACACTCAAACTCTTTGCAGACACCACACTCCCAAGGTCATCCCAGAGGTCATCTCAGGGATGACCTCTAGTTCTCCCCTGATCTCTCACTATTTTCTGTAGAACTTCTCCAGCATTGATCCTATAACAACCCCGTACCAATTTGTAAGTCTATATCATATCTCCCCTCTTCCTCCCGTCCACCAGACTGCAAATTACATCTTCTCAATCTTTCCTCATATTCGACATTCCAAAGGTCAGAAACAACCTTAGTCAATCACCTTTTGGACCCTTTCCAACATCTCTTTATCCTTCTGAAAACCACGTGACCAAATCTGGGCACAATAGTCAGTGTGTGGCCTAATTAAAGCCTTATACAACGGAACAAGAATCTCCCTACTTCTACAAGTCAGTGTCTTCCGCATCAATCCCAGAAGCATTTGTGTTGTGTTCACTTTTTTTTGGCGATGTGTCCCCTAAATTTCATATCCTTATCCACTGTCACCCCCAGATCTCTTATTTCCCCCACCTCCGACATTATATCCTCACCAAGCATAAATTCTGCATCCCATCTTTGTTTTCCAAATTTTAAAACCTTACATTTTGCAACATTGAACTCATGTCCCCATTTCCATGCCCAGTCACTCAATTTATTTGAGTCTTCTTGTGAGGCCAAAACATCTTCTCTACTCTTCATGGTTCGTTCCCAACTTTGCATCATCTGCAAACAACTGAATATCTCCATCCAAATCTTCACCAATATCATTAATATAAAAATTAAACACTAATGGTCCTAAAACAGACCCTTGAGGCACTCCACTAGTGACTCTCCTTTTCTTGGATATCACTCCTCCATACACAACTTGTTGATACCTATCAAATAGTCATTCTCCAATCCAATGCACTAATCTAATATCCAACCCCATCTGCTCTACTTTGACTGTCAACTTATCATGAGGTACTCTATCAAAAGCCCCTGTGAAATTCAAGTATATTACTGTGTATCCTTCTTCTGTGTCCAAGGAAGCAGTCACTTTATGGTAATAAGTAAGTAGAATACTAAAACATGACATCCCTTTAGCAAATCCATGCTGTCCATCAAAAATAATGTCATTGTTGTCAACCCAATTCTGAAGCCTAGTTCTCACAAGATTCTCCAACAACTTAACCACAACACATGACACACAGATAGGCCTATTGTTTGATGCTTGAGTTTGATCTCCTCCCTTATGAAGAGGCACAATCTTCCCCCCCCCTTCCACTCCTTAGGAACTTGACCGAGTGCAAGATTCGTATTAAAAAAATATGTCAAGGAAGGTGTCAACTCCCTGGCACATTCCCTCAGAATACGTGCTGATATATTATCAAGTCCCACAGCCTTATTAACATCTAGTTTGCTCAACTCCCCAAACACCTCTTGCTCACTTACAGTCAGTCTCTCCTCCCCATCATCAACTATTCTCAATCTCTCTATGAAGTCACATTCACAAGATTGAAAGACCTTTATGAATTGCTCATTAAGTATATCCACCACACATCCTGCAACAGCTGTCTTTATACCATTTCCTCCAATCAATGTCATCCTTTCATAATTATTCTTTCTTTTGCTGGCTACATATTGAAAGAACTGCTTAGGATTCTTTTTGGCTTCATTAGCTAACTGCTGTTCATACCTCTCTTTAGCTACCCTCACTAACCAGGTCATCCTCCTTGCCTGGTCTTTGTAGACCTCATGGAATTAGTTATTTCCACTTCTCTTATGCTGCCTCCACAAAGCCCTTTTTCTCTGTATCGCTTGCTTAATCTCATTATTCATCCATCTCACACCTACCTTATTTAACTTTCTCACCCTTGGAATACATTCAGACATTGCATCTACTAGATCGTTTTTGAAATTCCTCCAAGCTGCATTAATCTCTTTTCCAGCTAACTCCTCATTCCATGCTACACCCGCAAGCAGTCTCCTGAGCTCTTCATAATCACCCCCCCCCCGCCCTTGTAGTTCCACATATACCCTTTTCTCACAGGGGACCTCACACTGCTGGCAACCACCCAAGTAATCACCTCATGGTCACTTTCACCAATTGGTGGATGATTTGACACCTCATTTATAATTACATCCCCTGGTGAGATGACCAAATCCAAGATCCTCAATCTTCGCGTTCCCTCTGTTACATACTGTCTGAAGTAGTTATCCCTCAAAAACTCATGAAACTTATTTTCTTTACTTCCAGTTGCTATCTCATCATTCCAATCTATATTGCCATAATTAAAATCGCCCATAACGATCACCCTTTTCTTATTTGCTTCACTAATTTGATTATACATTTCATTATCACCACCATCCACATTACCTGGTCTAACAACATCTAACCAAGTATTTGATTCCATTCACCTCTATCTCACATGTACTGTCTCAAAACCACTGGCACTATTTCCCTCTTGCATCTCTACTTTGTATGGACATACCTCTTTCTCTATCATCAATAGCACTCCCCCTCCCTTTTTACCCCTTCTATCTCTATTCCTGTCAGGATGTCATCCTCTTCCAACCATGTCTCACTTATTCCGACAATCTTTGGGTGAACAGACGCAATTAATGCAACCATTTCATCTGCCTTGTTTCTTATACTTCTAGCATTGGTATACAAACACAACAGCTCATTTCTGGATCTACAGCTAGTTCCACTGATACCACTCACTCGATGTGATCTCTCCATGCTCGACTAGGGCCATTTCCCTTTCTGCTTATTCATTTTAAAACCCTTTTCAATTCCAACTGTTTCCTCTTGATCCCATGTCATCCCATTTCTTTCCTGTCCACACATGCTCTCACCTTTCTCATGTTGTGTACCTTCCACCCTGAGCCTATGGCTGATATGTGGTGCAATCGGATCAGTGAATATTTACTGGCTTCCTGCCTTGTGTAGTATCTTAACATTACACCTCTGAAGATCTAGTGCTCTCCTATTAGAGTATAAGAAGAAAATAATCTTCTCGCAGTGCATGAGGACATTCCAGACTTGAGAGCCAACTAATTAAAATCTAGGCAACCACCAATATGTGAAGCAGAAAATTCAGTCACAAATAGTTGCATCTCCAGAGAAGAATGGACAAGATGATGGGATACAAACACTGACTCGTTCTTGATCTTCGCGCAGAACATGTATGATTCTGAACAGAATTCGCACAAACCACAGAAAATATACAGACTTGCCATTCATGTGGAGGGTGAGGAAAGTCTCCCTCTTCAGTGTAACTGTGGTACTTCTAAACTAACAGTTCATCACATTGCCACTGAATGCAGTCTGCATGTATGTGACTGGTCTGACTTCCTCTAAGCTGTATCATTAGCATTGAACTGGATCTCAAACTTAGATTTGTAGTTATAGTTTTTATACTTATGATCATGTTTTTGTATTTACTAGTATTACATGAGCCAACACCTAAATAAATAAACACCTCTTGACTCTCACTGGTGCACTGTTAACTTCTTTCTACCTCAATTTCTTATACCATAACACTCAGTTTGTTGAAATTACCTGCATTGTAATTGTACATATACCCTTTATTAATTGAAAATTCTGCATGTCTAGTAGTTTTCCAGGTCAAGATCACATGACTGCTCTCCAGGCAACTCTGAGCAAAGGTAAACTAAGCTCTCATCACTCCTTGTCTCAGTATCTCCCATAATGCAAAGCACATCTCCTTGCAGACATGTATACTGCTATGCATTAAGGGAAGGGCCACTACCCAGACCGGTTTCAACCTTTATTGAGGTCTTGTCAGTGGGAGGCAGATCCAAACGTGTATATACTATGGCAGAAGCAATAGGAGAGGTCATATTTACCTATAGGAGTTGCCAACAGGTGTACCACCTTATTATTGAATTACTCTGGATTTAGAGAAAGATGCTGGAAGTTTATTTTGCACTCCATGTTTGGGTCTGCCTCCCACTGACGAGACCTCAATGAAGGTTGCAACCAGTCTGGGTAGTGGCCCTTTCCTTGATAATAGCAGTATATGTGTCCGCAAGGAGATGTGCTTTCCATTATGGGAGGTACTGAGACAAGGAGTGATGAGAGCTTGGTCCACCTTTGCTCAGAGTTGCCTGGTGTTGTACTACCTTACCTCAGTCCTGAAGATATTTTCAGGCGCAAACTTTGTTTGCTTCACTTGGATAAAGGATTAAACTAAACTTATTATGGACAATCCAGATCATTCGTCAAGAATTCCTCACATTTTCTTGAGAAAATCAAGAGTCAGATTTCTTGTTAAGCTTTGACATTGTTTCCCTCTTTACTAACATTCCATTTTTTGACTCTGTTAATGTACTACATAATGATTATCCTCCTGATATTGCAAAGATTTTTGAATTTGTTATAGAATCGGGATATTTCAGCTGGAAAAAGATGTAAATATTCTGCTTCTGGTTGGTGACAGTGATCATGCAGTACTCACTTGGGAAGTGACTAAGTTTATGAATGTTCCATTCAGAAAAGGTTACATGCTGAACTACAAAGCAGGAAATTATGACCAACTGAGGAGTATACTGAGTTCAGTGGAATGGGAAGAATATTGTCAGTGCATGGGGTGCATTTAAACTCTACTTAAATGAAGCCATATTAGATTGTGTCCCGATAGTTTAAAGAATAAATAGGATAGGAGTCAAATGGATTTGTAATCTTATTAAGCAAGAGATTCATTAAAAAAAAAAAAAAAAAGGATGATGTAGAAGGAATATCGTGTGCATAAGGATGATGTCCATTATGAAAGTTATAAGCAGTAGGCTAGAATAGTCATAACTTGTATGGAAAGCAGAGTCTGTATATGAGAAGAAACTGGCTCTGCATGCTAAAGACAACACACAAGAATTCTATCGATATGCTGCAAGAAAAGAAATGATGAATATGAAAGAATAACTCTTCTGAATGCCGATGGCATGATGGTTACAGATGCAGAAGATGTTGTTCAACTAATGAGTGTCCATTTTGTTAAAAGCTATCAACCTGGTGTATGCAACATTGAGCTCACTGCTACCTCTTCACTGGATGAAGAAATTCAGGTGTATGAGAACAACGTATTAGAGCTGTTGCACGAACTGAATAAGAATTCAGCAATAGGGACTGATGGGATATCAGCACGTGTTCTAAAAGAGTGTTCAGCTGAACTGGCTATTTCTTTGACCAAGCTGTTTAATATGAGTCGCAAAAGGGAAGATTTCGCTGCAGTGGAAAGAATATATGATAATTTCATTGCATAAGGGTGGTGCAAAGACCAATGTATCCAGCTATCGACCAGTTAGTATCTCAGGAAAATTTTGGTGAAGATTTTGGAAAAATTGGTTAGGACTGATATTCAGAAATGGGTTGACAGGGAATCTCTACTTTGCAATGAACAGCGAGGGTTTACTAAGGGAAGGTCAAATTTGAGCAACTTGCTCGCATTCTATAATAATGTTACCATTGAACTAGACAAGGGGAATGGATACACCATGATACTATTGGAATTTGCTAAGGCTTTTGACGAAATACAGCATAGTAGACTGTTGCAAAAATTGGAGAATATGGGTTTGGGCTATAGAATATTAGCATGGATAAGAGGGATGGCTGACTGACATATATCAAAAAGTGGCATGGTGGAATGTGAGTCTGCAAGATTTAAGGTAACGAGTGGTGTACCACAAGGATCAGTCCTTGGTCCATTGTTATTCATTCAGTGCATTAATGATATTTGGAAGGATTTGACAAGCGAAATACAGCTATTTGCTGATGATGCAAAGATTTATTTATTATTTGATGCAAAGAAATTATTTATTTAAGATTAGTAGTACTTGCAGACTGATTTGAAGAGGCTGGAGTTATGGGCATGGGAAAATGGGTGTCAGTTCAATGTCAATAAATGTAAAGTCATTCACTTCGGCATGATTAAATATCCAGTGTTATAGTATATTGGTGGGATTATGCTTGAAAAAAACTGATGAAGCTAGGGATCTTGGAGTGTTAGTAGATAGGAAGTTGAAGTTCAGGAACCATGTGTCACAGATTGCAAATACAACTCAAAAGATAACTGCAATGCTGAAACGAACATTCACATATACAGATAAGGATATCATTTCGCATCTTTACAAGGCCTTGATAAGACCTCATTTGGACTATTGTGTGCAGGTCTGGTTTCTTGGTTTCTGTTGTGATTCTGATATATTGGAGAGAGACTACAAAGGAGTGTTAAAAATGATATCAGGATTGTGGAATACTGATTATGAAAAGGGATTAAGAATTTGTAGCCTGCATATACTAGCAAACAGGAGAAAGAAGTGTGATATGATTGAGACTTACAAACTTCTGAAAGGGTATACGAGATTTCAATTGATGGGAATTTTCAATTTTCGGAGGGTGGGGAAAGGACAAGAGGACATCCTTGGATGCTAAGAAGGGGGTGAGGTCTAGATTTTTCTCTAAGAGGATGGTGCATGATTGGAATGGATTGCCATTGGATGTTGTGAGTGCAAGCAATGTGAATGAATTCAAGAATAAGTATGATAGATGGTGTGTGTGTGTAGTATGTGTCCTTCCTGACTCCCTGGAGGTATCTCTTAATAATAATAATAAAACAAGATCTGTAGACAAGTTGAAGGTACTGCCATGGGTAGCCGTCTGTCTCCACTGTTGCAGACTATTTTTTGAATCATATGGAAGATACCTTATTCTCATCCATTCATCCCCAACTCTCTCATTGGTTTCGTTATGTTGATGATGCCTTTGCTGTTTGGCCTCATTCGTGAAAATGAACTTACCACTTTCCTACAACAGATCAATAGCCTTCATCCACATATTCAATTCACCATGGAAAAAGAAAAGGCTGGTAGTTTACCATTCTGGGACATCCTTCTTACACGCACACGGTAATTTATCAACCAGTGTTTATCGGAAACATACCTTTATTGGCAGATACATTCATCAAAAGTCTGCTCATTACATCTTTCAAAAAATTGATGTTATCAAGTCTTTAATTAATAAAGCACATAAAGTGTGCTCTTCTCCCTCAAGCTTACAACAAGAACTTCTCACTATCAAAATTAATGGAATTTAATGGGTACAACCCTAATCAAATCCAGCAGATAATTGACTCCTATGTTCCAACACTGCAGGATTCTTCTTCAACAGACCTCAGGGTTCCAATCTCTTATATTTCTGGCATCTCTGAACTGATTGGTAGAAGTTTGAAGAAATATAATCTCATTTTCTTATCAACAAAATTTCTCACCCGTTGCCATCTACAAAAGACAAACTGTCACCTCTATTATTAGCTGACATTTACCGGATACCTTGCGAATGTAATCTAACATACTTTGGGCAGACAGGCCATTCTGTGGAAAAAAAGAATTAACGAACATCAATATTATATCGAATGCATGAAACCACAAAAGTCTGGTCTGGCACAACATAGTATTGACACTAAACACAGTATCCAGTGGGATAAAGCTCATCTTTTCCATACAAGCAGGTTTTAATATGAATACCTTTTCAAAGAAAGTTGCGAAGCTTTTGACATCAGCCAAATCTTAATCTGAACGATTGTCTCTCTCTCAAAAGTTGGGGGAGATTCTTATCTTATGTAGCCATCAAAAAGAGTTGTTAATAATATTATTTATTAATATTAATTTCTAGCACACAACAACAGTTTTTAATTGGTAAACCACCAACTGTTGTATGTACCTTGTATTTCCGTTTCTTTGATTTGCTTGTTTCTACGCACTGATGATGTACTGTTATTTTCAGTATGAAACATTTGTACTTTCATTTCATTAAAGTTTATTATTGTGGTTATCGTGTAATTTATTGTTTATAGTCATGCCTTAGATACCTTTTAAAGATTAGTCTTCTTCAAACTTTCCAATAATTTTTCCCTGCATGAAATCATCTAGATCATAGGTGGCCCGCAACATCTAGATCATAGGTCGACCATTATTGAGGTCTCTTCAGTGGGAGCCAATCCCAGAGGTAGAGATACCAGGCAGAAGCAATGGCAGGTCATCTTTACCTATAGGAGTTGCCAAACAGTGTGCCACCTTTTTATTAAATTATTCTGGATTTAGAGAAAGATGTTGACAGTTTATTTTTTAACTTGGTTAGACTTGGTTTTTCACTTGGTTAGTCTAACCAAGTGAAAAATAAACTTTCAACATCTTTCTCTAAATCCAGAGTAATTTCATAAAAAGGTGGAACACCATTTGGCAACTCCTATAGGTAAAGATGACCTGCCATTGCTTCTGCCTGGTATCTCCACCTCTGGGTCTGGCTCCCACTGAAGAGACCTCAATAACGGTTGAAACTAGTCTGGGTAGTGGCCCTTCCCTTAATGCATAACATTATACATATTTGCAAGGAGATGTGTTTTGCATTATGGGAGATACTGTGTTAGGAGTGATGTTAGCTTGCTCCACCTTTGCTGCAAATTGCCCGGTGTCGTACTACCTTACCCCAGTCCTGAAGATATTTTCAGGCGCAAACTTTGTTTGCTCACACTTGGATAAAGGATTAAACTAAATCTATGATTGATATACTAGTTATATTCATTATTTCTGATGATGGAAACAATTTATATTCGCAACACGGAATCAAAATTGCTCTAAAACGATTACTCGATTTATAAAATCTTCTACTTCTCTGTGCAATTTTTAGTAGTGGGAGTGGTAGATTTCTATGCGCTCCAGAGTAAAGCATCATTGAAAGTCACTTGCTCTGCTCTGGTTACAGTGAATCAGTTTCAAGTATTTTATATTGTTCTCCCAGTAGTAAAATGATTTAACAAATATAGTAATTCAATACATATAACTATTGTCTTGAAAAAATGCAGAGTTTATTTTTATTTAAGTTTTGTCTAAAAGTGTGGGGCCCATGATGCTACCACTTATCATATATTGGCCCTTGTATAGAATGAAGTTGGCCACGCCTGATCTAGATGAAGTCTGAGATATTTCAAGACATCCAAATTTGACTTTATTCAAAGAGCTTCCTTCAAACACAATTCACTTAGCACAGCCTTTTGCCTTTTATCCTGTTGAGTACTACCATATGATTCCTTTGCATTCTATTTGAAAATTTGAATGTGTACCTGCTTTCTACTTGAAATCATCAGTTATGCAAATTAATACAAGCTGATTCATCTCAATTTGCAGTTGTAATCTTCAGAAATAGTGTGCATTCTTAGGTTTTGGATACCAGTGTATGATAGATAACATGTCATACACTGTTAATGACAATGACGTGGGAATAGAGGCTAACGAACTGGAAGTATTTGCCTCATGTGGTGACCAGGGTTAAAGAATAGTCCCAATGTAGCCCGTACATATCGTAAGGGGACATAAATTTGTAAGCCTGGTCTCCAGTTTGGGGATTGAGCATGGGGCTAACAATCCCACCCTGTGAAAATTTGCATGTTGAGAAATCCAAAGAAGATAATAACTGGCTGCTTTTACGGAAATGACCTGGCAAACGATCCAAGGATTTGAGACTCGGCAGCTGGAATGTTCTTTCTTTATACTGAAGGATTTATTGTAATGGATTTTAGTCAACTGGATTCAGGATTGGCTGTCTGATAGGTATCAGTAAGTTGTGTATGGTGGGGCAATATCAAGTAAGCAGAAGGTTACAAGTGGGTTTCACAGGGCTCAGTACTGGGACCTGTATTGTTCAACCTTTATATCAATGACATGTCAATGGATTGCAAGGGGATATTCAGTTGTTTGCTGATGATGTGAAGCTGGGAAGGGTTATCAGTAATAGTGTAAATGTGGCAGCCCTGCAAGAGGATTTGATACCCTACTTTCCATACTGGAGGAAGTAGGGTCGACAAGAGATTTGGGGCTGATGATTGATAGAAAACTGAAATTTAGGGAGCATATTGCAAAGGTGGTGAAGGTAATCCAGAGAACTGCTACAATACTGAGAAGGATGCTGACCTGCAGAAATAAGCGTTATCATTCCATTATATAAGACCCTGATCAGACCACACTTGGACTAATGTTCTCAAATTTGGTCCCCAGAATTTGAAGGGGATAAATTAACTGTGGAAAGGGTACAGAGGTGGATAACAAAGATGGTTTCAGGAATGTACAATGTTAGCTATGAGGACAGCAGTATTCATTTGTTTATTAATAATACATATTAAATAGGAGTAATGATGTAATAATTTTGTTTCATTTCAATTATTTCTTTAAGCGTCGTAAAATGCCGACTGCCTTAATTGTTAGCTTCCGTCATTTGTTACATTCTACTATACCTTATTTTTGTCTCTGAATCGATTGGTAGAATTCTGTAGTATCATCTCATTCCCACATATTTTCCTATGAACAAAATTTCTCATCTCTTGCCATCTACCAAAGACAAACTGTCACCTCTATCATTAGCTGGCATTTACCTTGTGAATATAATCTAACATACATCATGAAAAATTATGGAGACAACTACCGTATTAGAGCAAAACTTTAGTTTAATATAAACCAAAATGAACGCTCGATGTTTCTACCTTCATATCAAGGTCATCATCTGGAGCATACCCATATATACAGAGAAGCAAGCTGCACTACAATCTAAATGGTCTGCTAAGGTTACTGACCAACCATTAGAACAATTATTGGCCTGACCTCTGAAAAAAAAAAAACCTTTACTACATCAAAGCTAGAGTCCTATTATTATTATCTATTAGGTTACAAAATTAAATTGGGCTGAAGAGCAACATACTTTTGGCAGACGCCATTCTGTGTAAAAAAAAATTAATGAACATCAATATTATATCGAATACATGAAATCTCAAAAGTCTGGTCTGGCACAACATAGGATCCAGTGGGATGAAGCTAGTCTTCTCCATAGAAGCAGGTATGCTGTACAAACGTGTTCATACAAGGTATGTACCTTGTATGAACACGTTTTCAAAGAAAGTTGCAAAGCCCTTTTGCTTAGGCCAGATCTGAATCTGAACAATTGTCTCTCTCCCCCAAACTTTTGGGAGATTCTTATCTTATGTAACCATCACAAAGAAGATACCAAGAAATTTTATACTTGGTTTAATCCTTTATCCAAGTGTAAGCAAACAAAGTTTGTGCCTGAAATATAATCAGGACTAGGGCAACTTGTATATAGAACAAGCTAATGACTTCACATCACTTGCTTTATTATCCCATAATGCTATGCATTATGAGAAGGGTCACCACCTAGACTAGTTTCGACCTTCATTGAGGTCTCCTCAGTGGGAGCCAGATCCATAGGTGATATTAAGGTGTCACATTTTATTATTAAAATACTCTGGATTAGAGATAGTTGTTGGAAGTTTTTCCACTGCAGAAGTCATATTTTCATATACAAGTTGCCAAAAGGTGGAAAAACTTCCAACAACTATCTAATCTAGAGTATTTTAATAAGGTGTGACCTTTTGGCAACTCATATGTGAAAATATGACTTCTGCATTACTTCAACCTTAGTATCACCTCTGGGTCTGGCTCCCGCTGTTAATTAAAGTTTATTATTGTGGTTATCATGTAATTTATTGTTTGAAGAAGGCTGCAGAATTTCTGATATTGCCAGTGAGTTTGGAATCTCACATAGCACTGTATCCAGGATCAGGGCAGCACCTCAAACCAATGCAATGCTATTTGCTAAGAGGTTGCCCACACTTTACCACTGAGTATGAAGACACTGGATTTTTGGTTATAACAGCAAAATGTACTTGAACCATGGTAGGTCAGCTTGCAAATCAGCTCCATTCAACCACAGGCATTCTTTGATATCTTCACAAATTGTGGCAAAACATCTGCAGTAAGTAAATCTATATGCTCAAAGTCCTGTAGTCTGCATCCCTTTATCCACAGTTCATCATAGAGCCCATTTTCAGTGGTCGTGTATCCATAAAAATCGGACAAGACACCAATAAACAAACATATTCTTTACAAATAAGTAAAATTTACAAATTAATTTTTCCTCCAATTCTATACGACACTTGGTCTTGAGTAAAAGTGGTACTGCTTACCATTGTGAGAATGTTCTTAAAAGGAATAGATATGGTAGTGCTGGGGTCATGGTGTGGGGAGGCATTATACTTAATGGATGTACTGAGCTACAAGTTCTGGAAAAAGGGACTATGACTGGTGAATGATATTGCAACGAGGTTCTTTAACATTATGTTAGATTGTTCTGTGGTGTATAAAAATAAATTCTTTGCAGGCAAAGAATTTATTTTTATGAATGACAATGCAACACCACATCATACATGAGTTGTAACTTTTGCCAAAAACATATTGCAACTTAATATGTACAAAATTAATAACATATTTTTTGTGTAATATAATTAATTAGTATGCTGGCAATAAATTTATGTCCACCTTTGGCTGCAATCATGAAAATATTTTCATGTACAGTTAAAAATGTAGTTCATTCTTAGCGCTTGAACACCAATGTAGCACTTATCTTCTTTTGGATGAGAGACCCTTGAAAAGCGATCATTCATAATGCAATTATTTTGTCTGCATTCTATAACCTTGCTACCATCGTCCCTTTTTATAATGCTTTCATAGTTTTTCATTTTACTTGCCATATAGTGAAGGAATTATCCATCATAGAGCCTTCAGTCTGAATGCTGGCATACAACTTCAGACTGTTTAATTTTGTATTTACACCATGTAACCATTGTTTTGGACAATTTTTTTCTTGGCACCTTATCATGCATTTTTTCCACATCTAGAAAAATACCAATCTTGGGTACATTGCCATGCTTTTTCAACAGCTTGTCTTAGAAAAAATTCTGACCACGACAACTTGGCACAAATCTCACTTGTTCTTCTCAAGGTTTCTCTTCCACAGTTTTTCTTATTCTCTTCTCAAGTCTGCCAGATAAATCTCACCTACAACACTCAGTAGGCATATGTCTCTATAATTCTATCATTGTTTTATTTGCTTTATTATAGATGGGTACTATTTAAAAGTTCTACTCTGGTCATGTGAAATTCATCTTATGACAAGCCATCTGAATTTTAATTATGCATATAAAACTTTTGTACCTCCTTATTTGAGCATATGGCCGGCCTTGTTGGCCATGTGGTTAGCGTATCTGCTCTCCAGCCAAAAGGCTGTGTGTTCGAATCCTGCTCTAGGCATGGATGTTTGTGATTGTCTGTGAAAACATTAGTGATGGTGGCTGGCAGTAGATGCCGTTGGTGTAGATGATGAAGGTAGTTGTGCATGGTGGATTGGTGGAGACAGAGAGTTGTAGAGTAGGTGCCCTCCCTCGATGAGTCTTTGGATTCCCTGGAGGTGTTATGTTATAATAATAATAAAAAATATTGCCTACTCCATCTGTCTTTCCAGATTTCAAATTTCTGTCAGTTTTTTTCTGCTGCACTATTCCATCATGCGTACATTACATGAAAATGGATTTAAAAGTGCAGGATATCCAGCTACCATATTCCGTTATTATAACAAACCTCTATGAATAATTGGAGGAAATTATATTAATAAACCAAATATTAAAAACTTATTTCAGTTGCCCATCTTAATATTTGTCAGTTGGACCTCTCAAATTCAAAGTGTGGAGATTTACTACTGCATATATGTAGGAATTAGAATAGGTGATTTGGGGAAATAGTTTAGAACAAACAGAGGTACTAGACAGGGAAACCCAATATCACCAAGCATTTTCATCGCGCATTTAGAAAGAGCAATGGATAAAATGAAGGAAGATGCAAATGGAATATTAGTACATGGGATGAGACTTAACAATCTGAGATTTGCAGATGACATTGTTATTATTGAAGAAGATGAAAGAGAGCTACAAAGAACATTGAAACTTTAAATGAAGAAGGGAAGAAAGTTGGACTTGTTATGAACTTGGAAAAAACAAAGACAATAGTATTTGGTGAAATTAACAAGAAACAAAAGATTCAAGTGGATGGAATTGATATAGAAAATTTAGAACAATTCACATATTTGGGAAATAATATGACATATGATTTGGACTGTAAAAAAAAAAAAATAAATAAAGATCAGGATTGCAAAGGGAAGAACAAATGTGAAGGCCATGGATAACATCTGGAAAAGTAAAGTGATCAGCCTGCAAACAAAACTAAGAGTACTTTGGAAACATGCATCTTCAGTGGTGTACTGTATGGATCTGAAATGTGGGTAATAAATAAGGAATCAAGGAAAAGAATTTTTGCGTTTGAAAGAACTTGTTACAGGAAGATTCTAAGAAGAGGATGGGTACAGAAAATCACAAATGAAGAGCTCTATTAGAAGATACAACCAATGGTGTGCAGAAGATTATACAACAGAAGCTTCAATTATTTGGACATCTCTGCATAATGAGTGAGGACTGGAAGATAAAGACATTCATGTTTGGCATTGTGGATGGTGTAAACAGAAGAGGTAGACCATACAGAGAATGTTTAGATGACCTTAAGGACTGGTGTGGAATGGGTTTACAGAAACTGTGACACTGTGCACTGGACAAAGAAAGGTGGAAGGAGATAGTGAAGGAGGCATCGGACAACAATGGGCAGTGAGCCCATGATTTGTGATAATGATATGTAGGAAAATACAAAATAATGTCAAGTCAAAAAAGTCCAAGTCGCAAGTCACCTGGCATGTATATTCAAATTGTTGCATTCTGCACACATTTGTTATATCTGATATTCGACATCAGAGTTAAAGCTTGAATCCAATCTTTGTAATTTGCCCTTGCTCAGAATTTCCATGACATATTCTGTTGCTCTTATTGCCATCTTTCTCACTTTCTAAATTCTGATTACCCAAACTGACCTGTTTGATTATTCTGCTTTATCATTATTCAAGCAGCAAGACTGTTCTTTTGAAATTTCAATATGCATAATTCAAACTAGCTTTTCTTTTTTAACATCACAGATTGAGCTGCCAGAGATGCAGAATTATTCGATGTTGGTTATCATCTAATGCATTGTTCATCTACCAATCAGAATACTTGGTAATCCTTTCCATTCTTCATCACCCTGGACCTTTCATTAAGCAGCCTTCTCTTCAAATGTGCCATAGATGTTTGTTCTTCTCATGGTAATTCTTATCCACATTTTTGTCCACGTTTTCCTTTTCTGTAGATTGAACATATCAGCCAGTGTCAGCCTCGTGTAACTTGGCCCTAATTTGGATGACCTCTGGGATTTTTATACTTTTATTCATGCTTGATTATTGTTTCTGCTGTGCCACTCGTTACTTCTTCTAATTAAGTAGCCAGAATAAGAAGCCTTCTTGTTCCACTCACACTAATCCCTGATCACTGTTCAAGCTTTGCTTCTTCAGCGAGTATACCAAGCAATCCAAGGAATAAATTCAGCATATTTCAATTGACCCCAAACTCCAGATTTTTAGTCTACAGCTATAAAGTTGAGACTTGTTCTTGCTAAAGCACAACTTCTTTCCTTCCTTGCTTCATGTGTATCTCTCTTTCTCTTTTCTTTTCTCATGCAGACATGCATCCTGATGGCACTTCCCACTTTACTAACAGGCATTTTATACCACCTCTGATCTTTCATCAAAAAGACACCAGTAAGATCCTCATTAGGTTGGGGTATCAGTAAGTTTCATGATTCAGACTGTATCCCCCCCCCCCCAGGGTACTATGCAAAATCTGGGTTCCAGAATTACCACCATCCTATATTTCCTATTTAAGCTGTCATGCTCATCTGGTATCTACTCAGCAGTATAGTGTGGAATCAATGAAATAAAAAATGGGAGATAGTTGGCCATCAAATTATTGCCTCATTCACTCAAATGGAGAATGACAGTTAACAGCCAACTTCTTCACCACCGAAGGCCCATTAATTAATTGATGATAACCAGCGTGGATTCTACCATTCTTATTCCACATTAGATTTTCTAGCTAACCTTGCATAACTTTGGAAATATCCTCTACTGTGGAAAGATTTAGAGAAATTTGCTTGGGTAGCTTTCAGCATTTCCAGTACATTTGATTAGGTCTGGCTTAGAGACCTATACCAGACTACCATCCTAAAGTCTACCTTCAGCCTGTTACAGTTGGGTTGATGATTTTCTCTTCAGATTTCTTTATCATGCTGCAGTACTCTAGGGCTATGTTTTTAGCACACACTTTTCCTTCTGTACACTAGTGAATGATTTTTTGTCATTGATCACAAATCCTATCCATAATTTTGCTGCTGACAATGTGCTCCAGTGCACTTCATTTAGCAAACCTTGTAGTACTCAAATGATTCAATCCTGAAGAATCTGTTTCCATGACTCATCACTTAAAACAGTGATCTTTATACCATTCTTCATTAGAGTGAGGATAATCTAGTTAACTACAGTGTTGCAAAAAACAGACATCTTATTTCTCATAACAAAGAAAGATCTTTGTTCCCTACTACCTTTTGATAATATTCAGATTTCTAATAGAATCAGATTTGTCTTCTTTAGTTAACTTTCACATCTAGCCTTTTTTATCCAAAATATCTGTCTCTTCAGTCTCCAAAATCTTAACTTATTCCATTCTGAACACTACTTCTTGTCTGTCAACTCCCAACACTATGTACATCTGAGATCTCCTGAATGTTGAATACTTTGTAGGTGGTACACCAAAACCTCCATTCCTAGTGAATGCTTGATGCTATCCACAAGAGAGTAATACACTTCTTAGATGACTTCTTCATAGATTCCCTTTCTTTCACTTTCTGATAGCTGCATGTCTACATTATGCTTCTTCTTTTTTTTTTGGTGCTGTCCATTGAACTGACAAGCTCTGTTCTGACACTTTCCTCTAAACATATAAGAACATAAGCAACTGATGTTCAAGATTGGAAAAATGTCCCTTTGCTTCACAGAAGTAAATGGAAGTACAAAAGACTCATCAGTCTACCTTTTACATAATTATTTCAATGAACTGGATGTATAAAATCACCCAAACATCTAGGAGACTGTCATTATCTTCAGGCCACTGTCCAGGAGAGCTTCTTATCACTAGGTGACATATTTTAGGACTTTTGGCTTTACTTTTGTTTCCTTACTTCAGTGTCACATGTGTAGTGCGTGCATGCATAATATCACAGATAAAATATTACACAGATAGAATCTGTGTATTGTTTCTTGAACAGGCCAGTTGCTTTGCTAATATTATATCATCTACATCTCAATATTATCAAACAATCATGTCTCTTTTACCCACAAGAAAGATCTTACTTCGCTCCCTACGTGTACATTTTGATAATGTTCTGATTTTCAGTCAAGCAGATTCCCTTATTTGGGCCAACTTTCACATCTAACTTATCCTGTCATAAATATGTCTATAGTTCTCAGCCTACGAAAAACTTGTTACTCTTTAATTTAAAACATTAGCTTCTCACCTTTCAATTCCTCACACTTTGAATCCCAAATCTTGACTGACTGTGTAACATTTTTCTCACATTTGGGGTTTTGAACCGAGAAACTACCTAAGAATTTTTGATTGTATATTGAAGAGAGCAGACTGTCTAATAGATGACCCTCCCTCCTCTGTCACAGACTCCCCCTTCCCTTTTCCAGTCACTACATTATGCCTTTTTCATATGTATTTTCATGGGCATTGCTCCACTCAACTTGTTCCTACTATTCATTCATCTATTCATAAATATGAACAGATGACTGTTTATATTTATGAACAGAAGCAACCACTGGTCAACATCTATACAAAGTTAATCTCCAAACATATCAAATCAAGAAAGCTTCCTTCCTCTACCTGTATTTTTTAGAACAGTTTTCCTCCCATTCTGTTTTTCCTAAAGAACACAATCCCCCTCTTCAAGAGATTTGTTAGATTCTTTCTTTCTCCTTAACTACTTGTTCATACATTACTATTGTGGTGGAGGTGATGTATGTAAAGTCACCTTAAAACACCAGCATGAGTACTACATGTAGATGGTTGTAGTGGTCTGTGTTTGAGTTATGAGTTTAATGTTCCTCTAATGAATATAGCTTTTCTAAGTGCTTTTAAAGAATCGGCAAAAGAACATTAACTGTATTTTTCATAAATTATTTTTGCTAGGTGTACAATCTTAACATTTGTTAACATAAAATATTTATTATTATAAGATGATATAAACTGGGTTTAATAGGTCGGAGATTTTTGATACAGAATGTTAGCCTATTAGTTTTGCCACCTGATTGGTGGCTTCATCTGGGCAAGATAACTCTATACTTTGTCAGCAAAGTTTGGTCAATTGGTAGAGCCTCTGCTACTAATGGCTTGCAAAAAGTTAAGCAACTTTTGGAAGGGATCAATTGTTCGATGCTGTTGGCACACTCTCTCTCTCGATTGAGTCTTTGGACTCCTTGAAGGTGTCAAGTAATAATAATAATAAAAAACAGCTTAAAGAACAAAAACAAGCTTAAATTACAACTATTACATAACTGAAAGATGAAAAATATTCATATGAACCGTTACACGAACGCGTGGAGCATGTATGTTAGTAGTTGGTCAGTCATCGTTTAGCAGGTGCGTCCTATAATTGGCTGCGAAGTTGAACTCTGATGTGCTGAGCAATCTTATGAGTGATTTCGAGATGTCACCAAGGGTCATCTCTTGGTTTCTGTTTAGGCTACCTCTTGAACGGATCACTACTGCAGCTTCTTTCATTGAGCAGGAGGTGTAGTCATCTTCTATGTACAGCATAGTACTTTTATTATCATTATTACCCCAAGACCTCATGGAGTCAAAGACTCATCTGGGAGGTCTTTTTATCTCTCTCTCTCTCTCTCTCACACACACACACAGCTCATCATACCGTGCCTTGAACACATTCAAACTCCTTGCAGACACCACACTCTCAGGCAGGGCATTCCAATCATTCACAACTCTGCACGAAAAAAACCTGCCCCTCAATCCCCTACTCACACTCTCTTTATACAGTTTCCAGGGATGACCTCTGTTTCTCCCTCGATCTCCAACTATTTTCTGGACTTCTCCAGCATTGATCCTATAACAACCCCGTACCAATTTGTAAGTCTCTATCATATCTCCCCTCTTCCTCCCGTCCACTAGACTCTGCAAATTACATCTTCTCAATCTTTCCTCATACTCGACATTCCAGAGGTCAGAAACAACCTTAGTCAATCACCTTTGGACCCTTTCCAACGTCTCTTTATCCTTCTGAAAACCAGGTGACCAAATCTGGGCACAATAGTCCATGTGTGGCCTAATCAAAGCCTTATACAACGGAACAAGAATCTCCCTCCTTCTACATGTCAGTGTCCTCCTCATCATTCCCAGAAGCCTTTGTGTTGTCTTCACAATTTTCAGATCTTTATCCACTTTCACCCCCAGATCTCTTATTTCCTCTACCTCCATCAACATATTCTCACCAAGCATAAATTTTGCATCCCGTCTTTATTTTCCAAATTTTAAAAACTTACGTTTTGCAACATTGAACTCACATCCCCATTTCGGTGTCCAATCACTCAATCTATTCAAGACTTCCTGTAAGGCCACAACATCTTCACTACACTTCATGGTTCGTCCCAACTTTGCATCATCTGCAAACAACTGAATATCTCCATCCAAATCTTCACCTATATCATTAATATACAAGTTAAACAGTAATGGACCTAAAACATACTCCTGAAGCACTCCACTAGTGACTTTCCTTTTCCTGGATATCGCTCCCCCATACACAACTTGTTGATACCTATCAGATAGCCAGTTAGTGTGCATCCTTCTCCTCTGTCCAAGGAAGCAGTCACTTTATTGTAATAAGTAGATTACTAAAACATGACCTCCATTTAGCAAATCCATGCTGTCCATCAAAGATAATACCATTGTTGTCAACCCAACTCTGGATCCTAGTTCTCACAAGCTTCTCCAACAACTTAACCACAACACCTGACACACAGATAGGCCTATAGTTTGATGCTTGAGTTCGAACACCTCCTTTATGAAGTGGCACAATCTTGCCCTCCTTCCACTCTTTAGGAACTTGACCAAGTGCAAGACTCGTATTAAAAAATTATGTCAAGACAGGTGTCAGCTCCCTGGCACATTCCTTCAGAATACGTGGCGATATATTATCAAGTCCCACAGCCTTATTAACATCTAGTTTACTCAACTCCCCATACACCTCTTGTGCACTTACAGTCAGTCTCTCTTCTCAATCTCTCCATGAAGTCTCATTCACAAGATTGAAAGACCTTTATGAATTGCTCATTAAGTATCTCCACCACACATTCTGCAACAGCTGTCTTTATACCATTTTCTCTTATCAATGTCATCCTTCCATAATCATTCTTTCTTTTGCTGGCTACATATCGAAAGAACTCCTTAGGATTATTTTTGGCTTCATTAGCTAACTGCTCTTCATACTTCTCTTTAGCTACCCTCACCCTCCTTGCCAGGTCTTTGTAGACCTCATGGAATTGGTTATTTCCACTTATCTTATGCACCCTCCACAATGCCCTTTTTCTCTGTATTTGCATGCTTAATCTCTTTATTCATCCATCTCACACCTACCTTATTTAACTTTCTCACCCTTGAAATACACTTAGAGATTGCATCTACTAGATAGTTTTTGAAAATTCCCCAAGCTGCAATGATCGAGCTAACTCCTCATTCCATGCTACACCTGCCAGCTGTCTCCTGAGCTCTTCATAATCATCCCCCTTGTAGCTCCCCATATTCCCTTTTCTCACACAGGTACTCACACTGCTGGCAACCGCCCAGGTAATCACCTCATGGTCACTCTCATCAATTGGTGTATGATTTGACACCTCATTTATAATTACATCCTCTGATGAGATGACCAAATCCAAGAGCCTCAATCCTCGCGTGCCCTCTGTTACAACATACTGTCTGAGGTAGTTATCCCTCAAAAACTCAAGAAACTCGTTTTCTTTACTTCCAGTTACTATCTCATTATTCCAGTTTATATTGCCATAATTAAAATCGCCCATAATCATCACCTTTTTCTTATTTGCTTGACTAATTTGATTATACATTTCATTATCGCCACCATCCACATTATCTGGTCTATAACAACATCCAACCAAGTATTTGATTCCATTCACCTCTATCTCACACGTACCGCCTTAAAACCATGGCACTATTTCCCTCTTGCATCTCTACTTTGTATGGACATACCTCTTTCTCTATCATCTATTGCATTCCCCCTCCTTTTTTACCCTTTCTATCCTCACGAAACATATCATACCCTTATATCTCTATTCCTGTCAGGATGTCGTCCTCTTCCAACCATGTTTCACTTATTCTGACAATCTTTGGGTGAACACATGCAATTAATGCGACCATTTCATCTGCCCTGTTTCTTATACTTCTAGCATTTGTATACAAACACAACAGCTCATTTCTGAATCTACAGCTAGTTCCAGTGATACCACTCGATGTGATCTCTCCATGCTCGAATGGGGCCATTTCCGTTTCTGCTTCTTCATTTTAAAACCCTTTTTCAATTCCAACTGTTTCCTCTTGATCCCAGGTCATCCCATTTCTTTCCTGTATACACATGCTCTCACCTCCTCTCAGAGCATCCACCTTTCTCATGCTGTGTACCCCTGTCCGCCCTGAGCCTCCCCATTTCCTTGCTCCTCTTGCACACCCATTGTCTCATTTTCTATACTCATACCATTCACTTTCTCATTTATAACCACCTCTTCAATCTCTCCTATCTTACTCTCCTGCTCTTCCACATCACTTCTCGCTTGATCTGATTCATTCTCTGTCACTCTACTCACTTCTCTACCTTCCAGCAGCAGTCTCTCCAAGCGACTCAAATGCAGTCCATCGCTCCCATATAGTTCACTTCTTCCTTCAAACTCATTCCACACATTAACAAACTGTACTCCCATCTCCTCACACATTTCAGTCAGCATATCATTCATAATACTTGCTCTCCGCATCATCTAACCACAGTCATACCTAGGCAACATGCTGACTACCCACACTATTCTCTTTTATCCTTCTAAGCAACCTCCTGACATCCATTCTGACTTGCTCTTTGTCCTCTGTCAAATCATTTGTGCCGATCAAACCATCAACTCCTTTGCTTGCTCCCTTCCCATATCCAATGCCTCAATCACTATACTCATTTTACTGCCTGGAAAACATACCTTGTGCATCCTATCATCCAGCACACTTTTAATAATGGAGTCGCCATATAACGCCACTCGCTCATATTTTGTTAACTCTTTCTTGCCATCATGATTAGTTTTAATAGTTTTTACCCGAATTTTTTTTATTTCATTCCACATCCATTTCATCTCTTTCCTCATCCAACCAATTCAACTTTCGAATCTCACAATACATTCTCTCTATCATTCGTTCTTTCTCATTTTCTAACTCTCGACACCTTCTTCTGACTTTCACTCTCATTCATCCTTCTGTACTTTGCGTCCAACTTTCGCTATCATTCATTCTTTCGATTTTTTACAGTTTCATTCATTCTCTCAATTTTGTTTCCTTCCGCCACTCTCGCCTCACTTTCTTCTTTATTTACATCTGTTACGGTTTTTAAATAACTCGTTTTCTTTTTTTTCCCGATTTTTTAACATTCTTTCGTCTTTCTTTCACACCATCCTTCTTTTTCGAACATGCACTCGATTTCCCCTCGCCATTCTCACTACTAACACCTTCTGTGATCAATTTCATATTTGCATTCATCAATTCCTTGTTCAGGTCACACTTCACACAAAACTTGCTTCTATCCGCCCTAAACATCCACAAATCATTTATGTAATTGAAAGAATACACATAACAACCTCACACTTAAAACGACTGAAATCTAAGTTAAAGTCATGGAATGATAAAAGCCTCCGCCATGTTTAATCTGCCAGTTACCACTCTAAAGTCTAATAATAACAACGAATTCATAATTAAGTTTAAGCAAAACAAAATCCCCCACACTAATAATAATGGTAGTGCACAACTTTTACAGCAGCTCTCTCTCAAACAAACGCTCATATATACTTAATTATTCCAAGAATACTTATCTCAATCTGGAACTCTTCTTACACGTATGCACCACTCTTGACTCATGAGCATCCTCTCCCATTCAATATTGTGGTTTGTGTTGGAAAAATCGAAAGCTAAACCAGAATTGTCTTCTCTGTTATTAATGTCTTCAATATGTTCCTTTTTTTCTTATTTCTAAACTTCTAGAAGTTTTTTCTGTGTAATTCAGTCCGCAAGAACATAGGATGTTATAAACTCCAGGGCATTTGTAGAAATCAATCTTGCCTTTTGGTGACCGTAACATATTGTGAACAGTCTTTATTGGTTTGAAAGCAACTCGGATGTCATGAGGCCTTAGCAGGCTGGTAATTCTTTGTGAGACTGTGCCAGCAAAAGGAATGGAAAAGGAAGGCCTGTAATGAGTTTCTTGGGTTTGCTGTTGGGAGGGGGGTGAATTCTTTTTATTAATTTTTTTGGGAAACCATTGTTTGTTAATGTTTTGAAGATAAGATCTAATTCATCTGTTAAAACTCTGTCATCTCTTATGATACACACTGCTTTGTTTTTTAACATATGTATAATGTTTGACTTTTGTGAAATATGGTGCGAAGAGGCAAAATGCAGGTAAAGGCCTGTATGAATCAGTTTGCAATATACATTTAGACCAATGCTATTATCCATTTATTTTTAGACATATTGATTAATATGTCTAAAAAAGGTAATTTTCTTTCATTTTCGAGTTCTAAAGTGAACTTGATTTTTTGAAATGAGTTAATGGAAGTTTGGAAATCATATAATTCTGCTTCACTATGTTTCCATATGGTAAATATGTCGTCGACATATCTCCACCATACTGATGGTTTTGGATCCATGTGTGACAAGATATCTTTATCCAACTTTTCCATAAATAATTCTGCTCATGGAGGAGATAGAGGAATTTCCCATTGCAAGGCCTGACAGTTGTTTATAGATATTTCCATTCCACTTGAAAAAAAAATTAGAATTTAGGCAATGTCTATAAAGCTGAGTAATGTCTTGAGGAAATAGACTGTCTATAAGAGTCACAACTTCATTCACTGGGACATACGTAAATAAAGACACATCTAGGCTAGCAAGAATGTCTGTACTGTTATTGAAACATTTCTTAACTTTTCAATGAAATGTTCTGTATTTTTGATATGTCTCTATATTTCAAACGCGTGCTTTCAGAAGGCGAGCAAGATTTTCGAATAGTAAATAAATTGGGGAGTTTATTCCATCTACAATTGGATGAAGAGGTATCTCGGTTTTATGCACTTTTGGTGAACCATATAAACCTGGAATTAACAGATGCATTGACTTCAGTTTCTGTGTAAGATCTGTAGGCCATGTTACGTAGAAAGTTGTTGGTTTCTATGTGGTTCGTTCAAGTAGGATCTGAGGCTAATTAACAGTAAGTGGATGTGTCTGAAAGTAAAACCGAGATTTTTGATATATAATCTCTGGTATTTAAATGATGGTAGAGTTGCCTTTGTTTGCTTTGAGTCTAATTATCTCTTCGTTTTTCTTTAAATTAGTTAGTGCTCTCTTTTCCAATGGGGTGATGTTCTTTCTTGGTGGTCGGGAAGATGAGAGAATGATCACAGTCTTTAACCTTATATCATTTGCAAACAGGTATAGGTAAAAAATGAAGCACCTTCTTGGCATTGCACATAATGTCAACTTTTGGTATAAGCTCCGGAGAGACAGCAAAATTGAAACCTTTTTTTAGGATGTTAACTTCTGCAGATCTTAATTTGTGGGTTGAAAATAACTTTGTTTTCTCTCATCTTCCTGACCACCAAGAAAGAACATCACCCCAGTTTTGTGGTATGTCCTCTGAACTTCAGTTCCTATCCACCAACACCCCTCATATCTCTGGCATGAATGAATGTAATGCATAGCTAATAATTGTTTCACCCCAAAATGAATAATATTACTTCATGACATGAAACTCGTCCCCCCCCCCCCCCCAATACTGCCAGTCTATTTAAATTATCCTGCAAGATCTCTCATTATTATTAACTACTTACTCATCTAAATTTTTCATCATTAGGAAACAATTAAGGAATCATTTTCCTCAGATCATTTCCTTTATCATTAATGTACAAAGTAAATAGCAGTGGCCTAAGTACAGAGCCCTGCAGCACACTGCTAGTTACAGGCCTTCTCTTGGACTCTACTCCTGAATAAACTGATCTCTCCATCAGCCACCCTCATACCTACGTAACCAGTTTCATATGCATCCCCATTCGCTCCAATTTTTGTAACAGAATTTCATGCAGAATCCCGTCGAATTTAAGGAAGTAACAGTTTGATGTCAGTTTTTACGTTTAAATCAGAAAAATTTATGAATGTTTAAAAAGTAAACGTATAATTTTTGTAAATACTTGGTTTTCATGTTTGATTGTTAAGCAATGACTTTTTGTTGGCGCAACTATATAATTGTTTTAAAAGTTCTATGCATTAACTCCAAAGAAATTCTTTATGGTATAAATCAAGGCAATTTTTTTTTTTTTTTTTTTAATTTTTCATTTATTTTATTTTCAGTGGAATTAAAGAACACTTAATAGCAAATACTTCTTCAGTACATCAAAATGGATAAATTTCCAAAAACATCAAGGGATGTACTTAGGGTAAATGTGCATTTTTGCTAATTTATATTTAAAATTATAGACTATTTTATGTAATTAAAATTAAATTGTGATCCAGTTTTCTTTTATATATCATTGAAACTAGGATTAAGAACTCAGTCCCTTAAACTGAGGGATTTTCAGGAAGGAAAAAATAATTTTCAAATAAATATTTTCTTTATAATATTTGATAATGTTATAAATGAATATGCTTATAAAACACATTAGAACCTTTCTTTATTTAAAAACATAAATGGTATTTATTATTGTGATGCTTGAATGCCCTTCAACTGTTGTAGGTCCTGAATCTTTTCATTTGGAAGCTTCTCATTTAATTATTCATCCATAGTTTTATTGGACATCATCAAATGCTGTATGGTCACTCCACTCCTCGGTGATGCGCCACGTGTGTTCTTGTCAGATGGTCCTTTTGTATGATTTCCTGGAGGCTTCTATTCCCTGAAGACTAGTCACTCTGTAAACACCATGCAACCATCTCACTGACTGTACCACTTCTTCTTTTTCCAGGAACCTTACCTTCTGTTACTCTTTTGAGAAATCCTCCCATTCTTTTCACTATATCCAAAGTATTTCTGATTTCTTCTGTCATTACCCTTAAGACTTAAAGTTCTACTGATCCTTTCTAGAACCTATCCATTTGTCTGCCTTTCAGTATATGAGTTCAACAGTCTCCTGTAGCACCACATTTAGAGCAGTTATCCTTTTCCTTTCAGAGTTTCCCATCCATAAGTTGTTACTGAAACTGTTTTAACCATTCTTAATCTTCTCATGTCTTTTGAGCAGCAATTCTTCACATTAATGATGGATCTCAGGTACTCAAATTTGTTAACTTCAGAATTACTTCTCCATTAAGGTACAGCTGTTTCTCAGAATCTTCCTGGTCTATATTTTCTTTGAGGACCATAATCTTTGCCTTGCTAGGGTTGAATTTTAGCCCTCTGTTCTTACTGAGCTCATTAACTCCATCAAGGATGTAATTACAAAAGAGTACTGTATCATCAGCATACCTCAGATTGCCGACCCATCTGCCACTCCTATCCTAATTCCTATCTTAAGCTTATCCTGTGTTACATGCATATCGTCTTCAACATAGATACAAAACAGGTGAAGAGGAAAGTAGTCATCCTTGTCTAACCCTTCTGCCTATTCAAAGCTAATCAGTTAATTCAACACCTGTTCATACTATGGCTTCTTGCTCACTGTACAAGTTAGCTATCACTCTTATAATGTGCTGAGGAAAACCCATTATTTTCATTACCTCCCATAATTTCAAATGCTGAACACAGTCACCAAAGGGAGTCTAAACTTTTTATACTTCTCGGTGATTTAAGGTAAATGATCTGATCTCTGATACCTTACCTTTCCTGCAGTCTGCTTGTTCCTCAGGCATTTCCATTTCAACTTTGTCCTCAATTCCATTTAGAGGATCTTTAATAAAAATCTTGCTGGCATGAGAGATTAAAGTAACAGTTTTAGCAATTCTTCATATTTTCTTTCTTGTGCAGTGGTATGAATACTGACTTCTTTCAGTCTCAGGCCATGATCCTATTTCCCATATCCTTGTAATTAGTCTGAAACACTCTTTTCAATCCATCCCCTCTGGCCTTTATTAACTCTGATTCCATCTGCACCTGGGGACTTATTGTTGTTAAGCTCCTTAACTGCTCTTTCAGCCTAAATGGAGGTGGTTCCAAATCAAAATTCTCCTGGTAAGAGAGCTCTTCCAAATTTTCCTTATCTTCTCTGCTGTACAGTTCCTCACAGTACTCTTTTCCATCTGTTTATGATTTCCATTTCTTGTGTTTGTACTGCTTCATTCCTGTCTTTGATAACATTCAATATGGGCTTAAACTTAATGTAATGAAATGACCGAAACATCCTTTTATAATGGTGCCTCTGGAATCTATATGTATACATCCAGCAAAATCTGGATGTGATGCATGCTCTCTGTTGAAAGAACTTGGATAAGAAGTACGATTTGACTATCATGTCCATCGGAATTTATTCGTTACTAAACATAATAATTTTCTTTGACCAGCCTGATGGGTTTTCTGACCTCTGTATTTAATCTTTTCTTATTCTAAGACCCCATGCAGTCACAGCTCATCTAGGAGGTCCATTTTGTCATATACATAGCTCATCATACTATGCCTTAAACACATTAAAATTCTCTGCACATGCCAAGCTCTCCGGCAATGCATTCCAATTATCTAGAGGTTCTGGCGCCCTGATACAATTTTACATCGAGCACCTCCTTACTTTTTTTTTTTTTTTTTTTTTTAAATGTACTAAAAATTTAAAGGTTATAAAATCAAAACACACATTTTTTTTATGAAAAAAATGTTACTTTGAAAAATACATTAATCTCCCAACTGGCTGGACGTCTATATATATATATATATATATATATATACGTCCTGCAAAATCTGGATGCGATGAATACTCTCTGTTGAAAGAACATGGATAAGAAGTGTGATTTGACTATCATATCAATTTGAATGTGCGATAATCCTTCATGCTGAAGAGAACACTTAACCAGATTATCTCGCAATCATTGCTGTGCCTCAGTTGCCTATAACAAGAAATGCAGTTCCCTGTTCTATGCTGGGTAACTGGACTTTTAGTTATATTGGATAGACTAAAAATATAGAAATTATTTTTATTTTTGTTTTCTCCTTTTATTGTACAAGTTTTAATGCCAGGACAGAATAAGAGATCCTTGCATACTTTTATTCACTTGAATATTGCATTACCTTAAAAAAACCAATGTCATTTTTAATTTTTTGTGCTAATTTTGTCTAGTTGACAATACATTCTATTTGTTCTCGAAAAATGTAATTCAAGATAATTATTTAAAATATTTTGAAAAAAAAAACAAAAAAACAGGATGTCGATGTTCCAGATTATGTTATTTTTATTTTTGTTCCAAATCAAATTTTGTAGAATACTTCACAGATTGCCTGAAGGATGCGCTTTGACGACTTTGCTTTATAGCAAATAATATGAAAATCTTTAATCATATCAAATATGAAGTGTACATACTGTGAATAGTATAAAATACGAAATTAGAAGGAAGTATATATTTATAATTCAGTTACTATGAGTGGTCATGGCAGCAGAAGGGAGGGGGTTTAGAATACTTCAAAACAAACTTTTAATCAGTTCTGTATAGGAAATGTCTCAGATAATTTATTTATGTGGCTTCCACTCACAAAAAGGTTATTTTACAATGGTAAAGAAACAGCACTATTATTATTGAACTCTACAGATAAACAATAATAATAATAACAATTTGTTTCATTTTTCAACTGTGAGTTCATTTGAAATACTACTGAATATAATTTTGTGATATTTTAAAAAAATGTTGTGGCACATGGGTCTGGATGTCAGCTTGGTCAACTGGATTCAGGATTGTGTGTCTGATAGGTATCAGAGAGAGTTGTGTTTGGTGGAGCAATATCAAAGAGGCAGAAGGTTACAAGTGGGATTCCACAGGGCTCAGTACTGGGACCTATATTGTTTAATCTTTATATCAATGACATTGCAAGGGGATATTCAGTTGTTTGCCGATGATGCGAAGCTGGGAAGGATTATTAGTAATAGTGCAGATGTGGTAGCCCTGCAAGAGGATTTGAATAAGCTAGATAGATGGGCAAATGAATGGGGGTGTCAGTTTAATGCAGCAAAATGTAAGGTCTTGAGGTTTGGGACACATCGATGGGATGCTGCATACTCTATGGGAGGAGTTAAACTGGAGGAAGTAGGGGAGACCAGAGATCTGGGGTTGATGATTGATAGAAACCTGAAATTTTGGTGACATATTGCAAAGGTAGTGAAGGTGACACAGAGGATTGCTGCAATAATGAGGACACTGACCTGCAGAGATAAAATGGTTATCATTCCGTTGTATAAGACTCTGATCAGACACGTTTAGACTATTGTTCTCAGATCTGGTCCCCAGGATTTGAAGGGGATAAATTAACGGGAGAAAGGGTACAAAGGCGGATAACAAAGATGGTATCAGGAATGTTCAATGTTAATTATGAGGATCGGCTGAGGGAGTGTGGACTGCAGAGTTTGGTGGATAGAAGAAGAAGGAGAGGTGATATGATTGAGACTTTTAAACTGTTGAGAGGTGGTTACAGGGTTGACACTGGGGAGTTCTTTCGCTTGGTTAAACAGCGGGAAGGAGTCATGACAAGGGGCCATCCCTGGAAGTTACGAAAGGAAACTATGAGAAAGAAGGCGAGGAGTGGTTTCTTTGCATGGAGGGTGGTTGAACCATGAAATACATTGCCTGATGGAGTGGTGAGAGCGAGAACGGTCAATGCATTTAAGGAGTGATATGTGATAGACTTTGTGTTTCCTAGGAGGGATCTCCCTCGATGATTCTTGATAGACTTGTGTTTCTTAGAAAGGACCTTCCGCGATGAGTCTTTTGACTCCATGGAGGCCTGAATAATAATAATAATATTATTGTTAGATATGAACCGTTATAGTATTGTTGTTGTTATTATTACTGCATAAGCACTGTTCATTAGAGATCCGAGTTACATACAAATCCGACTTAAAGACTTTCTCAGGAATGTATCTCGTTCGTAACCTGGGAACTGCCTGCCTGTTTGTGTGTGTGTGTGTGTCTGTCTGTCTGTCTGTCTGTCTATCTATCTTGGAAACAACCAAAATGTTGGAATTTCCTAATGGAGGAAATTCCAGGTAACACAGGCTTACTCTTCCAAGTCAAGAGGTTATAAACGTTACAAATCCACTATACTTAGTCATTCTAATTATTTCCGATGTTCAGTTGACAAAAATAGCAAGAAAATAATCATGTGCACTTTCTTTTCAAAAATCACACTCAAGAAAGTACATTATAAATCACCCTTCATTCTGAAATCTCCACTCAATGAAAAAGAAAATACTACGTATTTTCTTATTGTTATTTTTATTATCATCATTATCTGGCATTCTTCTTTTAGTACAAAGAAGAAATCGCCACATTTTTGGAAAAGACATCTACTGCTAGTTTAGATAGGTGGCAAAATAGCTATACTTTGTAGTAGCTATACTTTTACTACAATTTTACAGTAAAAGATATGAGTATGCTCCCCGAGTGATTTATGTTTGTAACAATTGTCTTGTGAACGATTTTGAAAATAAATTATTTCAAACATCAGCAGGATGAATAGGTTGGTTCCCCCCCCCCCACACACACAAAAAGTATGAACACATATGCACCTTTTTCTTAAATTCAAATATTTCATTCTTTCTTTAATAACTGCATCAAATTATTTATTAGTTTTTGATAATAAAAATAAAATTGTGATTATTATCAATTAAGAAATTATTTTGACATAAATATTGTATCAGACTGTAAAAGAAATATCCATATTTCTATTTAGGATATAATTGAAAAGAAAACCGGCCTGTTGGCCGAGTGGTTAGTATATCTGCTCTCTAGCCAAAAGGCCGCAGGTTCGAATCCTGCTGTGGGCATGGATGTTTGTGATTGTCTGTGAAAATACTAGTGGTAGTGGTCGGCAGTAGATGCTGTTGGTGTAGATAATGAAGGTAGTTGCGGTTGATGGAGACGGAGAGTTGTAGAGTAGGTGCCCTCCCTCGATGAGTCTTTGGACTCCCTGGGGATGTTATGTAATAATAATAATTAAAACAAGACATTGCTGATATATTATTCACTACTGCTTGAGGCACTTTGTGACTTCTGAAGAAGTGGTCTTTTTTCTCAATAGTATCGAGAATAATATAAGCTTTTAGTCTTTACCTTCAGATGAGAAGATTATTGTGTAGTATTTCTAAGAGAAAAGTTATTTCTGGCATCAGTAAAAGTCCTCATATTTGGAAATTTTTAAGGAAAAAAAAACTAACACTGCTGAACTTTCTTTTTGTTCCATACATGTGAACGGTTTTTATATGGTGAAAATATAGAATAGAACTTCCAAAACTTAGAATAATCAACAGACAGTTGAACAAATGATCGTAGATTGGAAAAAGAGGAAAAAAAAAAGTCCTCAATTAGAAGGATCTCCTTCAATGGATACAACAATATTATTTGCTCACTTCTTTAATCAAATAGTAAAATGAAGTAATAGATATTGAATACTGTCAGTGACAATCTTCAAACCAGTAGAAAATTAGTTAAAGTAGTTACCATATTTGGCGGTGTATAAGATGCACTCTTTTTCTTTGAAAATAGGTCTGAAAAACAGGGGGCGTCTTACATGCCGATACTCAGTTTTTTGTTACTTTCATTTCTGGAAATTTTCTCTGTTCCGAGTTACGCGATTTCTTTTTTGCTTCCTTGCGGTGTGTGAGAGCATTCCAGTTATGTAGAGTTCAGTGGATGCGCATGTGCTGTCATCGACGATCACAACTGTGTTCCTGTTCGTTTAAACTTTCCAATTGTTGTCGCGGTTGTTGTGAATGGTGATAAATTTCTGCTGTTAAATTTTCTCTAAATTTCTTGGCAAATTATGGCTGAAAAACATCGGCATTGCTACAATATTGCATACAAGCTGCATGTGATTGCGTATGCTAAAAGAACAGGGCTGCAAAGAGGCATTTTGGGCCACCACCTACTGAGAAAATGATTAGAACTTGGTGGAATCAGGAAGCGGATCTAAAAAACACAACTCACAGTAAACATAACATATGAAGTGGAACTGCAAAATGGGCAGAACTGAATACTTGGATTTTAGACCACAGAAAAGCGGGACTTTCACTGTCTACAAAAATGATTATTCATCAAGCGAAAGCGATAGCCACTAACAGAGGGATCGCTAACTTTACTGGATCAATATCATGCTGTTCAAGATTCATTGAAGAGAAACCAGTTATGTATGTGAACTAAAACAAGAATATCTCAAAAGATGCCAGCTGAATATGAAGAAAAAATTATTGAATTTCATCTATTCATCATTAACGCAAGGAAACGAGAAAATTTTGAACTTGCGTGAATAGGAAACATGGATGAGGTTCCGCTGACTTTTGATGTGCCCTCAAACAAAACTGTAGATTCCAAGGGTACAAGAGGTTTCAAGTGTCTCTTCATTTAGCTCTGGAGATGAATTTCTGGGTTTTGATGAAGAAGATTAAAAGGTGGGTACTCTTTCCTAGTTAGATTAGGTATTTGTTGAAAGTAGGCCTACTTATAACTTTATATTTGAAATACTGTAAATTCATTATAATATTCAATGATAAAGTTTTTTTCCTAAAAAATGTGTACAAAAAAGTGGGTGCGTCTTATATGCCGGCAAATATAGATAATTATAATTCAATTCCAGCAATTCCATTCTGAAATAAACTTTATTGAACAAAAAATTTGGTAAGACATAAAAAAATAAATGCAAATAAAAATAAATACTTAAAGAAATGCATAAATTTTTCTTTGATTTATACAGGTTAAATTTTGAATTAACTACACATTTAGTGTGTGTTTAGCAATCAAGGATAATAGTGGTTAAGATGGGTACATGTGTGCGCTTCACGTCCTAACTGGTGAATGCGTGCCAGTTAGGACGCCTTGAAATGCACCGCCCTGACAAGCACCCAGATCGTTTAATGCTTCCGTCAGCTCTATACTATGCATAGCGAAAAACAACTTGAAGTTTTTGCTAAATGTTATTAAAAGTTGCAGTATTTATTGCAATATATTTAGTGTATATCCACATTTAATAAACGCTAATGTTAAAATGTATTTTTATTTTATTTTTTCTACTCACTTCAGCGCCCCTTGAAGAAGGTGCCCTGATGCGATGCATCGTCTGTTTACCATGTTAAGCCCTGCCAATTATTCACAACTCTCCATGCAAAAAACCTGCTTCTCACTCCTTTGCTCACACCCTTCTTATACAGCTTCTGGGATAACTTCTTTTTTTCCCCAATCTCCCAGCATTTTATGAAAAACTTTCAACGTTAATCCTATAACAACCCCTTACCAATTTGTATGTCTCTATCCTATCACTTCCTCCTATCCTTTCTTCATATTCAATATTTTAGAGATGAGAAACTATTTTGGTCAATTGTCTCGGACCTTCTCCAACATCTCTTCATCCTTTTTAAAACCAGGTGACCAAATTTATGCACAGGTCCATGTGTGGCCTAATCAGAGCCTTATATAACGGAACCTGAATCTCCTTACTTCTACAAGTCAGTGTCCTCTGCATTAATCCTGGAATTTGTGTTGTCCTTACTATTTTGGCAATATGTCCTCTAAATTTCAGATCCTTATTCACCATTACCCCAAGATCTCTTATTTCCTTCAGCTCCAATAAGATATCCCCACCAAGAGTAAATTCTAATTCCGTCTTTGATTTCTAAAATTTAAAACCTTACATTTTGCATCAATGAACTATTGTCCTCACTCCTATGCCCATTCACTCAGTCTATTCAAGTCTTCTTGTATGGGCACCACATCTGCTCTACTCCTTATAATTCATCCCAATTTTGCATCATCTGCAAACAACTGAATATCTCCATTCAAATCTTCCCCAATATCATTAACATAAAAGTTAAACAACAATGGCCCTAAACAGGCCCCTGAGGCTCAGTACATAAAAATATAATAATGATAACATTTACACTATTCAAATGATTCAGCAGATTATTAGTAGTAATTCTAGATCACCATTTTCCACAATTTTTGAGTGACAGTTCAATTGATTGTGACGTGCTTTATAACACCTTGAGAAGTCAAATTAAGAGCTAATATGAAGGACTGGACTTCCTCTCCTAGAGATATTTTTATCTATTAACATCCCATATTTTGCATAACTAACCTTATCAGGATGGGGGAAAATTAAAGATGTAGTCTGTGTTTCAGTTTCAAGATGTCTAGAATATGAGTGAAGTGAAGTAATGGATGGAAAGATTAACTTTGAACACTCCCAAAGTTTACCAGATTCCTGCAGTCTGTCCTATTTTAGCTAGACAGATTGTGCTGTAGACATCTGACACTCAGAACATAAGGATTATATCCATTTTCTCTGTGTGATCTTGTGGAACATGGAGTTTCTATTAACCACCGGATCCTTTGAAGCAAAATGAAAATCTTTATACCAGCTTTTCTTAGCATATGACTGCTTGCTAATCTGCAGACTAATTTGTATAAAATTTGAAAAAAAAAAAAAAAATTCATATACTGAACCTGTGTGCTTCATTTCTTATTGTCTTTGTTTAATTTCCTTAATTAACTTCCTCAATTTCCTAATAGTTCTATACTATTGACCTTAGAGTAGTATAAAGAATGCACTTTGTAACATTTGTTTTTGTTTCCTTTCTTGCTTCTCATAACAGTTCCTTCATATATGCAAACATAAGTTTCTATGGTTTAGCAGTTGTTCTTTGGGTGAAATTTTTGGTATTGAGATCACATTATGATGTAAAGAGTTTAATAAAAATAAGCAATTAAAACTCGACAAGTTTCAAGACTTACTTCGGCAGGGGTATACATAACAGTTTTACACAACAAAAGCATATTAACAATTAGTTACACATATTAGATGTTTTTGATAACTTCACAACTGTTACATATAATTATAAATCAGAATACAAATGGTAAATTCGTTACTGTATATTGTGTTGGAACATTGCCAGTTGTTGCTATCATGCGTGTTATATTCTTGGTCCATGGCAGTTAAATTTTTGATGAAAGCAGACCATACTTTATGTAAAATTAAGCCTTGATTTTTATTGCTTTGTGCAAAGCTTCTTTAAAATTTCTTGTAAAAACAGTTATGATCAATATATGACATTTTTGTTTGTTGCCAAAGTACTTGATGGCCAGTAGTAGTTATGTGGAATGCCAGGCGTGATTTATGCTCTCTTCTTTTTTCAATGTCTTTTATGTGTTCAGACATGCGGATCTCTCCTGACCTTCCTGTCAGGCTTATATAACAAATTCCACAAGAGCAACGAATCTCATAGATGCCTGGTTTTTTCATGGGGTAATGTTTGGTGGATGCAGGAATCTTGATTTTTTTGTAATGGTAAAAAAAGGCTACTTTTATGTTGTACTTGCAGAGCAATGCAGCCACTTTGTCTGTGACATTCTTAACGTAAGGCAATGTGATTACATTCTTGAAATCTAAGTAAGGGTGTTGCAGGAGATGTATTAAGAATTTTTCTGATTTTCTTGGGTTCAAAACCATTAAGTGCAAGGTTCTGTTTCAGGTAGTGCAGTTCTTCATTCCTTTTAATTGATGTGCTTGATATATTGTATGCCCTGTCTTGAAAAGTTTTAATTATGCCTATCTCTTGCAATGGATGTGGTGTGAAGGAGCATTTAAAAATCTTAACGTTCTGGTAGGTTTTCTGTATATGGAAAAGGATAACCTTTTTTCCCCTCTATGTTTACTTGGAGAAGGATATCAATGAATGGTAATTTTTTGTGTTCAAGTTGAGGAGTGAATTTTATATTGGGATGCAAGTTGTTTAGGTAATCTTTGAAAGTAATCAGCTCATCCACCGTTCCTAATCAAATGATGAAAATATCTGATTGCTTTTCAACCTTTTGTTTCAGATTTCTTGTATGTTATTATTATATTCTATCTCTACAGTTTTTGATGTGGTATTTCAAAATTGTAGCATAAATTATGCTTATAAGGGTTCTCTAGAAACTAAATTCTGATTGATTGGACATACTGGAAGCATAAGTATAGTAGGGGCAGGGATGAGTGTGCAGTGATGTCACAGGCATCAACAACGGATGTATTGTGAGTTCTCAGTCTGGGTTTAAAAGTTTGATGTTGTGTCATGAAATGAGTAAGAAAATCAAACATCCACCACTTGAGATAAGGTCAGTGATAAAATATTTGAATATCAAAAATGTTCACCTGGCTGAAATTTATTGACAAGTGAGCAAAGAAAATGCCATTCGTGAAGGATTGGTGAGATGGTATAGGACAGTGGTGGCAAACTTTTTTATGTGCGTGTGCCAGAAGTTTACAAATAGAGTTTCTGACTTTCCGGTGCATGCCAAAAATTTGCAAATCAAGTTGCTGACGTGCCGGGCAGTTTTTAACATAGGAAAAATTAATAGAAAATTAACTAATTTAATTTATAAATAATTTAATTATTTATAATTTTATAAATAATATTTTATTTTATTTATAGTGCATTTTTGAAAATTATGGAGACAACTACCGTGTTTGAATAAAAACTTCAGTTTAATATAACTAAAATCTACATTCGACCTTTATGTCAAGGTCATGTGTTTAGCGTTTGTGGCCCGTGCGGCCAGATCGCGAACATGTCGTCAACGTATCTAAGCCAGACTGTCTATCTTAGCGTGGCGGAATTCCTTAGCCACCGGAACAAACAACACGAATGCATACAATTTACCATCGAAATCGAAAATCAAAATTTGCTCCTGTTCCTAGACACACTAGTCACACGTCTTCCTTCAGGCAGTCTATCCTTCACGGTCTACTGAAAACCGACACACACACTGGCCAATATATACATGCTAATTCATACCACCACCCATTACAAAAATATGGAGTCATTAACACCCTTAAAAACAGAGCTACAACAATTGCTCTAACCAGCAAGCCCTGAAACAAGAACTAAAAATCATTAGCTACACATTCATAAATAATGGCTATAACAAAAATACTATTAATAAAATACTCCATAAAACAACAACAAAAATGAATCTAGATTACAGTAAAACCATAGCCATCCATACATTAAAGGGTTAGCAGAAAAAATCAACAGAATCCTACAACATTATAACCTCAATGCCACCTTTAAACCACCCACTAAACTTAAAACCATATTCAACTCATCTAAGGATCCTCTCCTCCCATTAGCACATCCTGGAGTCTATTGCATCTGCTGCACCTGTAACTTACCGTACATTGGTGAAACAGGACGGGTAATCCTTATACGCAAGAAAGAACACATTAGACACATTAAATATAACCATTATGGTGAAGCAGGCTTCTCAGACCATGCACTCAACACCTTACTCCAAATCAACCGGAAAAGCACCTGCTCTTTACACCACACAAAAACCTGGTACGAAAGGAAATTTAAGGAAGCCTGCGAAATTCTGATAAACCACCCAAATATCAACAACAAAGATGGCATGAAAATTCCAAGGATCTGGATGGCACACATTCAGCCTACCTAATATATAAGATCCAGCATAAGTCAGGACTCTAGCCAATCTTCAGCTAGTATTAGAAACCATTCCATACCAACTGGCTGGAATGTACATGATGTTAATATATGTATATAGATAGATACTTGTTGTTGTGCCCATTGTGTTTCTACAACCAGCCAACAGATAACACTAATAATAGGACTCTAGCATTGATGTGTGTATATATATATATATATATTTTCCACCAGAGGTCAGGCCAACAATTGTTGTATTGGTTGGTCAGTGTCTTTAACAAACCAGTTTGATTGTAGTGTATCTTGTTTTCTGTGTATAGTTGTATTGCTCCAGAAGATGACCTTGACATAAAGGTCAAAATGTCGAATGTAGATTTTAGTTATATTAAACTAAAGTTTTTATTCAAACACGGTAGTTGTCTCCATAATTTGCAAAAATGCATTCGGATCACCGTGTAAGCTTAAAAGAAAGGATTTTATTTATAATATTTATTTATATATAAATTTATATTATCCAGTGTAAAATTGATTATTGTATAATTAAATTGATTTTAATGATGTTGGTTTGAAAAAAAAAACGGTAGTGAGAAAAATATTTATGCATTTTAACTCATCATAGACGTCAGCTGAGCAGGGGAAGCAGCAGAAGGATGTCAACTTGTCGGCGAAACGCTTGCAGTATTTACTCGAATATAACTTGCCCTCGCACATAATTCGCACCCCTGATTTTACTTTACGAAAAAATACATTAAAAAGTTTTGCATATACCTCACACACGAAAAATGTTTAAATATGTTCACTTCGAGGGGATAGTAACTTGCTCCCCACGATAATAACATGCCCTCCCTAAAAGTCATTATACTGCAGATACAAGAAAAAAAAGTAGTTTTATTGTGTCCCTGAATAAGGTACAGATGCTTATGCAGTGTGTGTAATATATTTCTCAACAAATAGTGCGATTAGAGACAGCTGGAATAAAAACGGCACTAACTAATGAATCACATGTCCCCTCTCACAGAAACTATGCTGTATAAATTTGAGCAAAACCATATGTTGCATTGGAAACACAGTATCTAACTAAGAATTGTTTTTATTTTTCAATTATATGAAATAAGTGTTTGTTTGATTGCATTTGAAATTCTCGATGTCATTTTGACAGATCAAAAAGACTAACTTCAAATAAAATTCTACCACGAATTGAAACATGCTTTATAATCCTTGTGTGAGTTCCCCTGCCAGATCAAACGCAAACAAGCAGCAATAATAATCAACCATGGGTTGAAACTTTGTGTGAGTTGAGCCTGCCGATAAAGAGAAGTTCCTGTTGGAATGATAACGACACCCCGTCGTGAATGTGTTAAAACTAAGAAATATATATAGTGATGTTGTTATGACAGTTGCAGATGTTATGGGATTCCATTAAACTTAGTTTCTTTTACTACAACTGAGTTTTTGAACATTTTAGTTATGGTAGTGAGAATTTTGTTGCTGTTCTAAGTTGCAAGCGATTCGTCTGCTTCGTTATAAGCATGGTCATGAGAGAAAATGCAGTTTCACAAAGATATGTGGTGGAAAAACAAAGAAGAAATCTCATTGATGTTTCATGTAAATTTGGATATTAATTTTTCATTCTAGAGAATGTAGAAACGTAGAGCTAGATACTCGGATTGGCTCAGCAAGCGCAATATTGTGGGAGCTTGGCCGTTCGGTAGTATTGAAGCGGGGCTTAAGCCAGAAGGCAAAGCTGGCTGTCTTCAATACAGTCTATGTCCACATCCTCACCTATGGTCATGAGAATTGGGTAATGACTGAAAGAATGCGGACACGAATCAAAGCGACTGAAATGAGGTTCCTTCGAGGGGGTTGCAGAGCTGACAAGACTCGACAGAGTCAGAAGCTCTGCAATTCGGGAAACTCTCAATACTCAACCGTTGCTTCTCCGTGTTGAGAGATCAAGTTATGTTGGTATGGGCACCTGGTCAGAATGCCACAAGGAAGGCTCCCCCCCCCCCCCCCCAAGCAGGCCCTCTTTGCTAAGCCAGAGGGTCGGAGGCCATGTGGAAGGCCAAGGACTCACTGGATAGATTATATCCAAAACCTTGGGTCGACACGTTTGAGAGTCCCACCAAGAACACCTGAGCTTGGTGGCAGAGGAACGTGACCATTGGAAGTTCCTCTTGCAGCTGCTGCCCCAACAACCCAATTAGGAAAGGTGGGCCTTGAAGATGTATGTATGTATTTTTCATTCATATCCAGAATTTCGAATTACTCATAGAATTAAAAGTACTTTCTAGTCCCATGTCTGATGTTAATTCACAAGTTGAAGTATTTTTTCATGGGAAAGACTATCTCTTTGTGTTCAACAGAGGGATTCACAATCCACATATTTTGCCTCTGAAGATCCTCATGTTCGGGATAAAAGTTTTCAAATGACAACAACATCTTCAAGTGGGCTGCAATAATATCTGAAACTGAATTCTGTGACTAGAAATCACATGCTTCCAAAATATAATCTGAGTACGGCTGAAACATTTCATTATTTCTTTCTGCAATCATATTAAACCAGAGTTTGAGTTTCTTTTTGAATGATTCGACCTTGTTAAAAGCATTCAATTTTGTTGTATCTGGACCTTGAAGTTTTAATTTAACTCGTTTATGTAAGAAATATCATCATCATCATACGTATCAAGGATTTAGGCCTAGCATGGCCTGTTCCGGCCTTAGAAGTCATCGTTGAATCGTTTAAGAGGACGTCCTGGTTTTCTTTTTCCTAATGGCTTGTACTTTAAGGCTTGTTTTGGTAATCTTTCTGTTTTCATTCTTTGAACGTGTTCTATCCATTTATGTTTATATTTTTTAATGTTTTCTATTACTGGTTCTTGGTTTAATTCTTTCATAATATCTTCGTTTCTTTTGTGATCAAAAGAAATATATTTTTTGTAAGAAATACATTGCTGAGATATGCCAGCCTGGCTACCCATTTCTTATCCTGGAGATAATGGGACAGATCACTTTTCTTATTAATTAGAAATAGCTCAGTTTCCTTTCAGAGTTCATATAACCTCTCGTGAACTTCACTACAGGACAGCCAACGAACTTCCAAATTTTGAAAGATTTCGATGTCTGAATATTCCCGATTACTCATGAATACTTCCATGTTTAAAAATATGCTGCTTCATCACTGACATTTCCTACATAGATGTTATTTAGGTGTTCTGTGTTTGAGCTTTTTGTTACATTCACAAATATTATATTCTCCTCAGAATATTTCCACTATAAAATATTTATTCATGAAAAATGACAAATTTCAGAAGAACCTCTCGCGGCCTAGTATAATTGATGCCAGGGCCCAGTGGATGAGAAACCCGGATCTACAATTAGTAGACTGAGGCAAAGAAAAATTGTATTTGTTCACAGCCCACTGTAAGAAGATGCCTGGCAGATATGACAGATACGACCGCCATGTTACTCTTAATATCATATGTTTAGAAGACACGTGTTTTGACAAAGTTGCAGCTGGTGACTTTTCATATGCTAAAAATATTAAAGATAATAAACTTCAGTTAACTAATAAGCTTTTAAATAATGAAAAGTTTTGGCGACTAAACACAGTTCTTTTCTATTAGCTGAGTCATGTTATTATGCCCCTCAGCTAATGGCTCTGAGGTTCTTTACATCAGCTGTAGTTTTCAGCTGCTGGGCCTTGTTCCTACAGTAGGCTTTGTGTTTGTTGGTTAGTTTCTTTCTACGTATTTCTACAATTAAAAAAGAAGGTTGAATAATTTATAAGCGTATAAAAGGATATCACCTGTAAATCGTTGATGTGCCAGCAAAATTCTTGGATGTGCCACCTCTGGCATGCGTGCCATAGGTTCGCCATCTAAGGTATAGGATGTTCAGTGAAGTAGGATGAATGTGCACAATGAAAACAAAACTCTCTGCCTGTTGTTCATCTCTGCTAATGAGCATGACTAGGTGAATATGAAGAGAGAAAACTAATGATTCACCATATCTCAGTTGAATACACATTTCCTGTGTATTTCTCATTCTTCACTATATGAAGTTATCCTGATACACTTATTCTGTTGCAGTGTGTGCAAGATGAATGCTAAAAATTGCTTACTGATGATCACAAAAAACAAAACACCTGGTGGCAGCAATCTTTTTGGAATTGTATCCCAATGAAGGTGATGAATTTTTGAACTACAGTGTAACAGGTCATGAAACCTGGATTTTCCACATTACTCCAACAAGAGCAAGTAGCAGTCATTGCAGTGATGGTGTAGTTGATCTAGAAAGATAGAAATTCATTCAGAATCTTTTTTCTAAGAAGATCATGTACACAGTTTTTTGGGACAAGCACATTGTTTTGCTTTGTTCCTTTATGCCTCAAAGAACAACAATAAATACAAATATTTACTGTGTAACTTAAAATTGCAGTTCAAATCCAAAGGTGATGCAGTTCAAATCCAAATTGCAGTTCAAATCATTCTTTCAATTTTTTCCAGTTTCATTCATTCTCTCAATTTTGTTTCCTTCCGCCACTCTCGCCTCACTTTCTTCTTTATTTACATCTGTTACGGTTTTTAAATAACTCGTTTTCTTTTTTTTCCCGATTTTTTAACATTCTTTCGTCTTTCTTTCACACCATCCTTCTTTTTCGAACATGCACTCGATTTCCCCTCGTCATTCTCACTACTAACACCTTCTGTGATCAATTTCATATTTGCATTCATCAATTCCTTGTTCAGGTCACACTTCACACAAAACCTGCTTCTATCCGCGCTAAACATCCACAAATCATTTATGTAATTGAAAGAATACACATAACAACCTCACACTTAAAACGACTGAAATCTAAGTTAAAGTCATGGAATGATAAAAGCCTCCGCCATGTTTAATCTGCCAGTTACCACTCTAAAGTCTAATAATAACAACGAATTCATAATTAAGTTTAAGCAAAACAAAATCCCCCACACTAATAATAATGGTAGTGCACAACTTTTACAGCAGCTCTTTCTCAAACAAACACTCATATATACTTAATTATTCCAAGAATACTTATCTCAATCTGGAACTCTTCTTACACGTATGCACCACTCTTGACTCATGAGCATCCTCTCCCATTCAATATTGTGGTTTGTGTTGGAAAAATCGAAAGCTAAACCAGAATTGTCTTCTCTGTTATTAATGTCTTCAATATGTTCCTTTTTTTCTTATTTCTAAACTTCTAGAAGTTTTTTCTGTGTAATTCAGTCTGCATTTTCCACATTACTCCAGCAAGAGCAAGTAGCAGTTATTGCAGTGATGGTGTAGTGGATCTAGAAAGATAGAAATTCATTCAGAATCTTTTTTCTAAGAAGATCATGTACACAGTTTTTTGGGACAAGCACATTGTTTTGCTTTGTTCCTTTATGCCTCAAAGAACAACAATAAATACAAATATTTACTGTGTAACTTAAAATTGCAGTTCAAATCCAAAGGTGATGCCTCGTCATCTCTGGCTTCCCCTAACTGGCCATGACATCTATAGACATCGAGCTAAATCTGGATACAATTCTGTAACAGCCGTTGAATCATATGGATAAGAAGTGCAGTTTGTCTCACTATTTAATCCACCTCGCCAGTAGGGAGGTTAAACATTCCATCAGGCAATTCAGCTGGGTGGTCTTCTTGCACCCAGTGACTTCCATACTTTTCTTCAGTTGAAGAGAGTTTAGCAGCTCAACAGTTTAACAGTGATGACGGCACGAAGATGGCCGTGAAGAATTAAGTTAGAATGCTGGTGGCAAGCAGGCTGCTTTGACGAGGGGACTACAAAACTTGTGCCCCATTTTGTCAGATGTCTCAATGTAGCAGCAAACATATGGAGAAGTAGCTCATATACATGTAAATGTGATAATAATGTAATATTGAAAATGTTATTTCATTAGTTTACAAACCAGTTAGAACTTAGTTTGTGGATGCACCTTGTATGTATTATGAGAATGTACAGAAATAGCCATACAGGAATAATAATCTATAAGTATTAATTATTAGATTAAAAATTTGGTGGATAGAAGGAAAAGAGGAGATATAAGGATTTTACCAGATTAATACAGAAGGAATTGTAAAAAGATGGGAGGAATGAGAGGCCATCCCTAAAAGTTGCAAAGAAGATTTGGTGAAGAAGGAATTGAGGAGTAGATTTTTTACATGGAGAGTTGTTAGTGAATAGAATTCATAATGCACTCTGGCATTGCCAGAGTGCATTATGATGAGGGAGTATAAATGATTGCAAAATAACATGATAAACATGTTATTTTGCTAGCATGATAAACATGTTATTGGTTGAAATGGGACTCCCATGATGAGTTTAATTCCATGTAGGTTACTGTGATAATAATAATAATAATAATCATTGCAGTATACAGTGAAGGCTATTCACAGAATCTTATGGGATAATACATATTTGTTTTGTTGAAAACTGATTTATTGAAGAATAATTCAGTGGGTTTCTTATAGTGTCTTCCTTTGAATTTTATATATCACTACCACACAGGTGAAGCCACAAGACTTATAGCAAATAAACAGAGTGTGTCGACTTATTCAATTGTAGCAGTGATTTTCTGAAAGTTTTGGAAAATGTTAAACATATTATTATTGTATGGGTACCTCCACGGAGTCCGAAGATTCATCGCAGGAGACCTAAACTAACCACACAATCTATCTTACATCTGTTTGAATCCATTAACAGGCAAAACACTCACAACTGACTATAGCAACCCATTCCACTCATTCACCACTTGCCAAGCAAAAATTCTAGTCCTCACACCCCCTACTGACTACACCTTTATTCAACTTCCAGGGATGACATTGTTCTGGTCCTTGTTCTGGTCCCTCTAGCCAAGTGCTGAAACATTTGACCTGCATCAATCCCATAAAACCCTTCAAGCATCGTAAATGTTTCTATCATATCTCCTCTTTTTTTTCCCATCATTTCCATCTTCTGCAATCCACACACCTTCAGTCTATCCTCATAGGGAACACTCAACAAGCCACTCACCATCTTGGTCATTCACCTTTGAATCCTCTCCATTGCTTCTGCATTTCCAAGAAACTGGAGGAATACTAGACTTGAGCACAGTAATCCAGATGTGGGTCAGGGCCTTAAAAAGAGGAATAACAACTTTCTTGTCTCTACATGTTAATGTGTTCTTCAATAGCTAACTAATCTTATACATTAGCAACCTTAGCAATATGTCCTCTAAGCTTTAACTCTCTCTCTACCACCATCCCTATATCTCTGGTTTCATCAGTTTCCTGGAGTACAGTGCCATCAATGTGATACATGGCTTGTAATCCATTTATTCCAAAATGAATAACTACATTTCTCCACATTAAACTGACACCCATTATCTTTTGTCCAATACTGACAGCATTATTTAAATCATCCTGCAAGCTCTCCATATCACCTTGATTAACTATTACTCTACCTAAGCATCATCAGCAAACAACTGAACATGTTAATATATTTATATTGTGTATGTCTTTCTGGCCAGTTGAACAAAATTAAAGTTTCAAGGGGGAAAAAGTCTTTATACTAATGTATGACTAACTTAGCCTCTGTTGAAAGTCCTGGTTAAGTTTCTATGCATCCTGGATGGGATTCATATCGAGATCTTGCCAACCAAGGAGCATTATTGATACTGAGTAAGAGAGAAGCTCTTAACTTTGTTTTGTTTTGTAATATCATTTTACACAGTCAAAAACCATCTTGGATCTAATTTACATCGAGTAATCAAACAACCAGCGCAAAAATTGCATGGGATAAAATCCAGAAAATGAAAGGTAGATATAATACATGCCATTTTATATCTACATTGGAACATAATGGATGTCTTGTTTCTGATTTTAAATCTATTGCAGATGCTTTGGGAGAAAAATTTGCTTGCATCTCAGCAGCAGCTTATTATCATTATCATTCCAAGATTCCCAGGAAGTCAAAGACTCGTTGTAGGAGGTCCCTTTGTCATTCACGCATCTCATCATACTTAAAACCTTAAAACACACAAATTCTCTGCAGACACCACCCTCTCAGGCAGTGCATTTCAATCATTCACAGCGCTCTCCATAAAAAACCCACTTTTTCTTCATTTCTTACATCCTCCTTATACAGCTTCCAGGGATGACCTGTTGTTTTTCCCCATTTCCCACCATTTTATGAAAAACATCTTGAACATTAATCCTTTAACTCCCTCGCCAACTTGTACATCTCTATCATCTCATCTGCTTTCTCCTATCCACTAGACTCTGTGAATTGCATCTTCTCAGCCTTTCTTTATACTCAACATTCCAGAGATAAGAAAATACCTTAGTCAATCGCCTCTGAACCCTTTCCGGTATCTCTTCATCCTTTTGTGGTCTAATCAAGGCTTTATATAATGGAACAAGAATCTCCTTTCTTCTACAAGTCAGTGTCCTGTGCATCATTGCTACAATTCATTCTGTTGTACTCACAATTTTGGCGATGTGTCCTCTAAATTTCTGATCCTTATTCACCCAATATCAACCTAAGATCCCTTATTTCTTCCACTGTACAACAATATATTCCCACAAAGCGCAAACTCTACAAGTCAACATTGTTTTCCAAATTCTGTAACCTTGCATTTTGCAACATTGAACTGGTATCTTCACTCCTGTGCTCAGTCTATTCACATCTTGTTGTAAGGCCACAACATCTGCTCTGATCCTCAGTTCTCCCCATGCTTTGCATCATTTGCAAAGAACTGAATATCCCCATTCAGATCTAATCTGATATCATTAACATGCAGGTTAAACAGCAGTGGCCCTAAAACAAACCCATGAGCCACTAGTGACTTTCCTCCACAGGACACAACTTGCTGATATCTATCAGATAGCCAATCTCCAATGCAGTGCAGTACACTAATCCAATACCCAACCCCATATGCTCTGGTTAGATTCCCACATGGTAAGTATACTACTGTGTATCCATCTCTTTCATTCAATTCAACTGTCACCATATTGTACTTACTTATTACAATATGGTGACAGTTGATCACAATTACTAATCTGGCTGAGCCATATACCCTTGGTTAGATCTTACTAAAACATGACCACTCTTTAGCAAATCCAAGGTGTCCATGAAAGCTACCATCACTGTTGTCAACTCAATTCTGGATCCTGGTTCTCATTAACCTCTCCAACACTTTAATCATAACACCTGACACACAGAATGGCCTATAACTTGATGTGTGAGTTCTGTCATTCCTGAATCTTTAATATTGAAAGGGCAACAGCAGCTAAATTTATCTACGAATGCACTAAAACCATTCAATCAGCTACTTGTTAAGGAGGAACTAAAAAAGAGCTCTTCTACTCTGTCAAGCCAGTGCAGTAGGTCCTGATGACATCCATTATGAGATGATAAAACATTTCCATGGATCTTTTTCTCTTACTATACAACAGAATACTTTCAGAGGAAGAGTTTTTGGGTTACTGGCATAAGTCAATTGTCATTGCCATCCCAAAACTAGGAAAGGATGACATCCATTATGAGATGATAAAACATTTCCATGTATCTTTTTCTCTTACTATACAACAGAATACTTTCAGAGGAAGAGTTTCTGGGTTACTGGCATAAGTCAATTGTCATTGCCATCCCAAAACTAGGAAAGGATGACATCCATTATGAGATGATAAAACATTTCCATGGATCTTTTTCTCTTACTATACAACAGAATACTTTCAGAGGAAGAGTTTCTGGGTTACTGGCATAAGTCAATTGTCATTGCCATCCCAAAACTAACACAAGCAAATCGTTACCAATCTATTGCTCTGAGCAGCTGAGATACTGTACTTCCCACTCTGACTTGGAAGCCTTGACTAAACAAAATTTTTAATAAATACAGAAAGGTGCCCCTGAAACTTAGATTATAAAGGTCTTTTAATGTGTCATATCTCTGATCTGTGTCATAAGCTTTTGCCATATCAAAGAACACTGAAACCAGACATTCTCATTTCAGGAATGCATCTCTAGTACATGTTTCTAAATGGACCAAATGGTCAACGTTGAATCATAGCTATGAAAGCCACATTGTGTGTTGGAGAGAAGATCACTGGTATCTAAATATCGGAGATGACTGACATGAATAATTTTCTTCAGTATCTAACATACATTGAATAGATGGGAAGGAAATCAGAAAGCTGATTTCCTTCCCATCTGTACTAATGATTCAAGATCTGAGACCTGCTGGTTGTTCTGTTGCATTTTCTGACTTTATCATATTCAGACAAATCCCACTCAATTGGATCAGTTATACAGCAGAGTTGTATGAAATTCAGCTTGTGCATATAAAAGAACACCACTAGCAAAATTGTATAATTTATACAGACTCATTGAGCTTTTTACAGGCCAACCTGTCTCTTGTGTGTGTAATTTATATCCAGTGCTTTGCACAGTTCTGCAGCTGTTTTACAAATTAAAGTTCCTTACTTTTGAAATAAATTCATCTGTGCTAGATTCTTGGCGATATTGGAATTAAGGGAAATGTGACTGTAGATAAAACTGTTAGATCAGCTTTTATGTTTTTCAGGTACTGTTTGTTAGTCCCTGACTCATAAATAAGTTTAATAACCCAATGGCCAGAAGCACCGACAGATAAACTGCATGAGATTAAGCCTGAAATTAAGCATGGCAGTCAAGTCAATGGAGAAACAGAAGAGAGGAAGTTATTCTTGCGGTGCTTTGCATAGATCAGTCATCTTATACATTCAATTTTATTGAGGGCTGTTGACTCGACTGTGTTTTAATGCAACACGTATATCACTATTCGTCATGTTTGGGTGGAATGCCAGCATTTCACTCAAGAAAGGAATGAAGTTTTTACTAATCTGGCTGAGCCATATATCCTCGGTCAGATCTTATCTGACTTAGACAAATTGCATGGCATTTTTAGCATTTTATAAAGCATTAATTTATATGTGCACATTTGATTATATATTGCATTTGTGTAGATACTGCTTGGCTTTACTAAATTTTTTTAAATTTGCATTTTGTATATAATATGATATTTACTAATTTATCTCTTTATTATGGTTTATTATTACCTTGAGTACTGCCATAACCTCTGGTTTGGTGTAGTATCATGTTCACTGTCCTTACACCAATAAACTCCTACTCCACTAACCAACCAACAGATAAACATTTATGTGATTAACTTTCCCTGAAGGATTCTTGTAGGAACATGCAACACAACACTTTATTATTATTATTTCGTGACACCTCCAAGGAGTCCAAAGACTCATCGAGGGAGGACACCTACTCTACAACTCTGTCTCCACTGAACCTCTACTACCTCATCTGCTACATCAACCTCTACTCTAACTACATCAATGCTTCTACTGTCCTCAACCTCCACCACTAGTATATTTTGTTTGTAAGTTGCGTGTGTTCTGAAGGGCCAATTTGTCTGTATGCAGGATGAAAAACCTGTGTTTCCGGGAGAAAAAACCCTGCCACCTCTGTATGAGATCGGCTAACTCACCTTCAACTGAAAAAAAAATCCATATATAAAGATTCCTCCTGTCAAGACAAGAATCAAACATAGGCCTTTTCCAATCGAAGTGCAAAACGTACCATCGTTCTTCCAATTGCACTATGGAGGTGCTCACTGCTGGCTTTACTGATGTATTATATTAATTCGGCTGAAATTTTAAATGAAAAATATGCATCAGATGTCTAATAAGAATGCAACTAGTGAAGTTTTGCTTTACTAAAAGATCCGTCTAGCATGTTTGTCCTGACAGCAGCATAGTAGAATTAATATATTAACTCGCAGGTTTTTTTAGCCTATGGTTATTCAAGGTAAAAAGGCTTAGGCAAAAGTATTAAAGGAGGAAGTTGTCATTTTAAAAGTAGAGAATTATTGCTTCTTTTTTTTTTTTTTTTGTACATTTTTTAATGTTTTGATATAAGCAATAACAGAGATTCGTGTAGTTTCAGCTACATGCTAAAGGTTTAATGTCTTTTATACCATGAAAGCAACACATTATATGTTTTTGGTGATTAACAATGATTTTATAACCAGGATCACAACACTAGTATGTCTCAGCATAAGCTTTGATGAATTTGTCTTGTGATTAAAAAAAAAATAGTATATATTTATAAATATCCAAAATACAGGATATTTTTAAATTTCAGTTTTTTTTTTTTCTTCTAAATTCATTAAAATCTCTGTTATTGCTTATATCAAAAGATTAAGAAAGTTGGAGTAGTTTTCAATATCCCATTCACAGATGAACTCCAAACTCGCAGAAAAAATTTTCCTTCCTGCTTATATAATTTTTATACTGCTGTCTTTTGGACAGCTGTATGTATTTCATAAAGAGAACAATCTAGGTATTAATATTTATGACAACTTGTAGATTATTCTCTTTTATACAAAGAAAATTGTACTGAAAATTTTGCTTGCTTTTTTGTATAATTGAAATGAATAGGGTGACATTGGTTGATGTTCACCTTTGACATATTGTGAACTGGCATACTGGATTATAAAAATGTGGTACTCAGATAGAACAAGAAGAGATTTGATGAGGTTTGAGTCGATTTGTTTTCGTGTGACTAGAATGGACTTGTGATGAACTCATATTTCTTGATAGGAATAGTAGTTTGAACCTTGACAGTTTCATTGGATAATGGGCATTAAGTGTAAACCTTTACTTGATGCCATATAACTTAGTAGACATCATTTAGTTTGTTAAAGAAATATAATTAGTATGAAAGCATGAAAAAGCCTTAAGCTAGAGTTTGTGTTTTAAAGTTTTCAAGTCAATATTTTATGAACATCAAAAGATGTAAGAAAAATGTGGTTATGTTTTCATGTTAGGAATGCAACTGCATGATGTATCATCTTCAGTACGTAATGTAATAATGGACTGAAATAACCAGAATATGGTTCTATGTTAAATTGTGTTTTATTTAATAATTCCATTATTATAATGAATTCCTGATTTACATTTAGAAAAAACATATTTTTCTTTTTTTTTTCTCTCCCACTTATCCATTTAATTTTTAAATTTTTTTTTTTTCAGTTTGAATCACAAAAAATGGACAGAACTTCTCAAAGAGATGAATCACTTGATGAAGCAATGGAAGAAATTTTTCACCCTTCCAGGCACCATTTCTCACTTTCCGATTTAAGAAGTGAAAGCAATGTTGAAAGAACACCTCATTATGATGAAAGTGACTATCGGTGTAAGTATATAGTGTACACAAGAGTTATTTATTGGTATATTGTTATGTTGGTTAACAATGTCATATTTTATTGGAAAATTTCTATTTGAGTAATTTTTTTCTCTTTCCCAGACATTTATTTATTTAATCTTATGGCAAAAAGAATACAAAGCAGCTATTCTAAGTCAATGTTCACTCAGAAAGCCAATCCAGAGCCTCATCCATCACCTTGTGAATGTCTTGTAGGGTACCATGAAATTGGTGCCTTGGACAGTCATTCACAATACGAGTGATCATCTGGACTGTGGGAGAACAATCACAGTAAGGGTGGTCTGATAGTTTCCATTTGTGTGGTAGGTAGCCACATCTGTCCTGGTTAGGTCTAATCCTCTTGACAGATGACCAAATCTTCCTAGAAAGAGCAAAACCATACTGCAGAGCACAAGAATCTTCAACCAGCAAGCCATTTGTTGGAAGATTGTTGGACCAGTGTTTTCTCCACATGTCAGATGTTTATGGTAAGGCAGCCAAAGAGGGTTCATCCATGGACCAGAAGGGGTTTCTTGATTTTAGGAGAAGACTAGGTGGATTTTTGAGTCTGGGGAAGGAGCAAGTTGTTCATTACTTTATTAAATTCTTTAATTTAATAGAACAGGAAGCCAGGGGAGAGGGATGCTTCTGAGTGTCCCACTAACTGTGCACACTTCTTTCCCAGATGGGGACAAATTATTCTGCTACAGAGAATGTGAGGGCTAGTGCAGACGACTTTAGGACTGTTCCATCATGTCTTGAAATGATATTATTTCTCGTTTTAATTTTGTTGGACAGGCTGGTGATGTGCCTTTTATAGGTGAGACTTCTGTCTAGGCTCATTCAAAGGTATTTCAGGTGAGGCTCATGTTCTACCATCTTGCTGCAGAAAGAAGTTGAGGTGTCGATTTGCCTCTGCATTGTTTAGGTGGAATGCTGTGGACACAGTTTTTGTTGTATTTGGCTTCAGGTATCACTGCTTGAAGTATTCTTCCAGGATGTTTAGGTCTGTGTTCAAAGGTTGTTTCCAGGTTGGCAAAGGAGGTATGCTAGTGTGAGATTGCTAGTCATTGGCATACATGTATTTGCTTGAGCTGGTATGTGGCATGTTGGACATGTAGATGTTAAAGAGTACAGTACTAACTCAGAGCTCTGTGGGAGACTGTTATGGAGGAATCAGGGCCTGCCCTTTTTTCCACCAGTATAGACCCAGATCTTTCTCTTGGAGAGAAAGGATCGAAAAGCTGGAAAAAAACTTTCCAGCTTTTTAAAAAAGTTTTTTTTACACCTTATAATATTGCCTAGCTTTAGGAGGAGGCCCTTTATCCAGACTATGTCAATAAGCTGATGTTAGGTCAGTGAAAGTGACTCTGGATTTCAGTTTCTTCTGGAAGCCCGCTTCAATCTGCATTTTCAGGGCCAGGACTTGGTTAATTGGGAGTGCTCTTTCGATGAATGATGAAATTCTTTTAAGGAGAATTCTTTCAAAGAGCTTAAAGGTGGAGCAAAGCAAGGAGATAGGTCAAAGATTCTTGACTTTATTTGGATCTTTTCCTGGTTTATGCATAGCAATTATTTTGGCTTCATGCCATAGTTTTGTTAGTTCTTCAGTTGTTATAATTTTTGATAACAGGGCAGCAAGCCATGTTTGATCTTGTTGGCTGAGATGTTTGAGAAACTTGGTAAGGAGATCATCCACTCCTGCAGCCTTGTCATTCTTGGTGAGTTTTAAGGCTTCCTGTAGCATTTCTTACAGAGATATTGGGTGTATAAGTTCAGGAAGCTATGGGCCCATCTTCAGTTTTTTCTGATGGTTAATTGCATGGTTATTTTCCTGGTAGAGCTGGGACGTATCTTGGAGGTTTTCAGTAAATGATTAGCCATTTGGTCTGGAGTTATCTCCTAATCTTCTGAGAAGTGACCAACTTTTCTGGCTAGTTTTGGTGAAATCAAGTTCATGGATGGTTGAGATCCATCTATTCTTTCTCTTTTTTGCCGAGCATTGTTTTCCTTAGCAGCAGTTGGGTCTTCAGTTTCTTCATATTTAGCTAAAATTTCCTCAGTTTCCTTGCTCCAGCATGGGATGTACTGTAGCCTTTGGGAATAAAGGCTTTGGCTGCAGTTTTGATTAGTTTAACAAATCTGGGATAGCTATTAGGGGTGGATAGTATTGCTGTAATGATTTGTTTCTCCAATACATTCCATTTGGATCCCAGACATGAGAGGCTTCAAGTCACATATCAAATAAATGCCATGTGTGGGCTAGGATCAAGAGCAAACTAATCTATTGCTTTTCTTCTTGAAGAACTGGATGTTAGGTCAGTGAAAGTGACTCTGGATTTAAGTTTCTTCTGGAAGCCTGCTTCAATCTGCGTTTTTAGAGCCAGGACCTGGTCAATTGGGAGTGCTCTTTCGATGGATGATGAAATTCTTTTAAAGAGAATTCTTTCAAAGAGCTTAAAGGTGGAGCAAAGCAAGGAGATAGGTCAAAGATTCTTGACATTATTTGGATCTTTTCTTGGTTTATGCATAGCAATTATTTTGGCTTCCTGCCATAGTTTTGGTAGTTCTCCAGTTGTTATAATTTTTGATAACAGGGCAGCAAGCCATGTTTGACCTTGTTGGCCGAGATGTTTGAGAAACTTGGGAAGGAGGTTGTATATTTTTGAGAAATATTTTATGGCAAAAAGTTATTCTACAGAACTGAGATGAATGGAATAAAAGATGACCGGAAGTAACAGGTTCAATGAATCTGCCGTTCAACTGTAAAATGATGTTAGGCATCTGTTGCTCGTGTCCAGGGGTGGCTCTACTGACAGTGCAAAACATGCATTTGCACGGGGCGGCAAGTTTTTTTTTGGGCAGCATAATTGGCATAAATTATATGAAAAATAAGAGGAAAGGGACAATAAAATATGATATTACATGGGGCAGTAAAATTCATAGGGGCGGCCCTGCTTGTGTTTGTAGGTTTAGCAGAAATGGGGAGTATAAAGGATATTAGTTCTGCTGAATAGTGATGACAGAAATAACTGTAGAACAGATGCAGTGCAGAAACTGACCATCTATGATACAGTGGCTGAAGAGAGACTGTAAAAGAGATCATCAATCAACTTAACAGCATCAAGAATTTTTAGAGAAGTCTTAGATGCAGCATTCCAAGTTTGGGCAGATTTTAAATTTGTACAGGGCAAGTTGTGCTGATTTCAATATTTTGTGTTCTTTATATCTTTGTTAACTAAATGACATTCAGAAATACCAAGGATATCAAAATAATAGGATTTGTATGTAAACATGTTCCATGTGTTTACTGTTTGAGTTCAACTTCACGTCTTAATATCCCTGACAAATATATATTTATATACACAACTTACAACAAAACCGCAAATCCCAAAGCATACTAATCAAAGCTGTTTGAGTAGAATTTAGGCCTAGTTTTCTGTGAGATGAACTCATTGGACATTGGTTTAAGTTATAATGCAAATCGAGTGTTCTTTATTTTTTTTTATTATCTTCAGCCTTTTAACCCATTACACTCATTCAGCATCATAGGGATGTCATCCCAAAGCATTCTCTAAGATTGCATGCCATTGGTCATAGACATTTGCATCTGGATTGCAATCTCTGGGATGACAATGGAGAATAGTGGCTTAGCTCATGTTGCTACTGAACCGTGCACTCTTGTCAGCTCTGCCACTGTTTCACCATCAGAGAAGGAAAAATGGCTTTGTATACTTTTTTATTTTTTTTGTATGAGATGTATAAATCATTCTCTCTTGAAAAGTTTACCAATAAACTAGAAATAGAATTATTTTGTTTAAAAATTACCTGACTTTGTTAGTGTTAGTGCCACTGGAAAAGAAATGTCATCTCTCAGATGGCTTATGTGTTACAGAGCAATTTGCATGCATCATCTAGAAGATGGCATGATGCAACTGAGCTAGCAGCCAGTACCAATCTCTCATCTCACAGATGACATCAGCCCTGTTGAAATAATCTGTTACACACAGGCACCAAGTGCAAAGGGTTTAAACTTTTAGTTATCCTTTGTACGTTAGCCAAGAAGTTAGCATGCTTTGTCATCATGTGAATGTAATTTTGCTGTCGAGTTGTATCTTTAAAACATTCCTGATTAATGGTATGCATGTTTGCCTTTGGCTGACAGTAGATGACAAGTGCACATTTTGGCTGTATTACTCATGATTGTGAGGCAAATCAACTATTTATATTTAGCCTAAAGAAATAGCAAAGGCAAAATTGATGTGCGGAGTGACTGAGGGAAGGAATGATTTATATAAGGTGGATAGTTTGCATTTGAATGGATTTGGGGTCAGGAGTATTGAGAAATCATTGTTCATTGAAAGTCCAGGAGTGCTGTCAGGAAAATTAGAATGTTTAGGGGATATGCAGGTAAGAGTGGGTCCATGCAACCTAGAGGTTAATAATTGGGAGAATGATCACATGATGCTAAATGTAGCATCCCAGATTCTTAGCTTTAGTGGGCTAAGTAGCACAAGGAGTAAGAGAGAGGTTGTGGGATGAAGAGAGTATTGCAGTTTTATGTATACTAATGCCAGAAATATTTGAAATAAGGGCGAGGAGTTTTTTGCATTGGTTAGCTCAACTTGGTGAAAAGTTATTGACATTAGTGATACTTGGTTGATAGAGAAGGATATGGTCATAGTAATAGAATTCAAGAGATATGGTGCCTTCAGAAGGAACAGTGTGTTTGTGTATGGATTGCTAATGATAGCAGAGGAATTGAAGCCAAAAAGAGTTGGAGTACCTCATGAGAACAGGGATGCAGAGGGCAGTTCATTCGAGGTTATCTGGCTTGAGATAGAGGCTAACAGGATTATATATATAATTGGTTGCTGCTAAAAGGGAGAATGTAAATGATGCATGGCAAATTAGCACAATGAGTGCTAGTAAAGTAATTATTATGGGGGAATAACTATGGGGACATAGATTGGGCAGAGGTCACAGGGAGGAAAGGAAATGCAATTTATACAGCTGGTGAGAGATAATTATTTGAGGTAGCATGTAGTGGAAGGAACATGAGGTTCTAGAGTGCTCGATCTGGTCATAGTGTCAGAGAACTTTTCTGTAACCAATCTAGCTATGCTGCTTCCTTTGGGGAAAGTGATCATATAGTCTTGACTTAGGAGATTACCAGACATGCAGAATTTTCTGTTAAGAAAAGATATATGTGGAATTACAATTAATTATGACAAGCCTGAGGAGTCAGCTTTCAGCAGTGCCATGGCATAAGAATTTGGAGGGGAGAGATGGTGGTACATGGGATGTGGTCCAGAGATATTTGAAGAGAGTACTATCAAAATGTACCCAAGGTCAAAAGAATAAATCAGGTGGGAGTTAGATGGAAGAATAGCATCATTAAGTAAGAGAAAAAGTTGCAGAGGGAATATAAAGAAAGGTGATCAGAATGCCTATGAGCAGTATAATCCACAGTCAAGAAGGATACCTGTATGGTAAGGAAGGCCAGTTCTAATTATGAGAAAAATCTAGTTGATGAGGCCAAAAAAAAAAAAATCCTTCTTCTATAAATATAATTACACGAGTACAAATAAAATCATTACATCATATTGCATTTGAAAGTTTTCCAAAATTGAAAATCAGACATCATGCATATAACCTAATAGTATAAGCTCATCTGGGTTACAAAATGCATATCAATTACAGAAATAAACATCCAGAGCATAATAGCACAGTGCACAAAGATATTGACAACAACAATATATAGAGGACAAAATATACACTACATATGAACAAACAAAAGATCGCTTAAGCCAAATAACTGGAAGGACACTTCAACATCACCTTTCAAGGATGCAGAGAATCAACTGACACTTCTGACGTAATGTCCAATCCTCATCTTCATGTGGTGTGCCCTATTAGTAGGTATCTACTGGCTACTGAACGAATGAGGATGGGCTCGCAATTCAGGACTTAGTTGACCAAATTGTACTCTCTATTGGCTTAAACTACAAATGCATATGATGATACAGCATGGTGATATTTCATGCCAGCTGGGGCATTGTTTGGTTAAACAAGGCCCATGCTGTTTATGTCAGTGAACCAGGGCAAACAGTGAAGTCAGTTACTGAAACAACCTCCAACTCGACATCTAGATGAAGAATAAACCCAACATCAGAAGAACTGAAGATAGGAACCATCAATATAAGGAGCATTAATGGAAGGGAAATCAAACTTGCAGAAGAATTGGAAAAGTACCACATTGACATAATTGGCATTACTGAAAGAAAGAAGACAAAAACAGGTGAAATCTTCCTAAATAATAAGTATAGGATGTTATTTTCAGTCAATAATGATCAACGAAGGAAGAAGTAGCGATATCATTCAACGCCAAACATGAAGATAAATTTCTTAATCGGAAGGCAGTTTCAAGAAGAATTATATGGACAAATTTCAAAACGGGGAAAATGGACAATGAAACTTAGAAGAATCTTCTACATTTCATTCTAAGATTCTTCTAAAAAACCTTAGAAGAACCTTAGAAGAATCTTCTATGGAACCATAGGCATGAATCCATAGAAGATTCTTCTAAGAAAGAATTTTAATTAGAAATTTTTTGAGTCATTAGAAAAGGCAGCCGACATAAAGAAAATGAAAGTGGTCCTTGTTGGAGATGTGAACAACAGAGTATGAAGTGAATCCCACCAAGAATATAGCAACAATTTGGGAAAAGTTTGAGAAAAGGGTTAAGCTAATAATAATGGTAAGAATTTACTGGACATAGTAAATTTTTCGAGACTTAAGGCATGGACTAGTCATTACTATATAGTAATGACTAGTCCATAGAAATAAGAAAAGTCTCATCGACTACATCATTGTTGATAGCGATATCATCATGCTGGTTCAGGATACAAGAGTGTACAGAGGATTTGAAATTGGACGTGACCATTACTTAGTACTAAGCAAGATAAAAATAAATGGATATCACATTGAAAACAACAGCATGTAAGAAAGTTATAAAAAGAATTACAATTGAGCAGCTTTTACAGGTGAATTGCAGACTTGACTATACAAACATTATTAAGGAAATTTGTAGCAGTGTGAAAACAAAGAACCAAACCTCGGAGTCTTAGTGGCAAACTCTGAAGAAAACATTGATTGATTCAGCTAGGTCAGTATGTGGTGAAGTAATCTGCAAGGATAGAAAGATAAGAAAACCATGGTGGGCAGCAGTAGATAAGAAGAAAGTATACTAAGTGTTCATAGCAAATAAGTCTGCAGATGCCACAAAAGAATACAGAGAAATATGCTATGTGTAAAAGTAGCTAAACAGAAGTCATGGGAAGACATTGGTAAGAGTAGAAAAAATAAATATCCAGCAGGTGGCAAAATATTCTGGAGGCTATCAAAGAAGATTATAGATGGAGGAAAGAGTACTGTAAACAAAATCAAAGATTATAAAGGTGACTTGAAAACTAAAGATAAGGATATCCTAGATATCTGGAGTAATTACTTTGAAAAACTCTTAAATGAACCAAGCACTAACAGAACCGCACTAGAAAATTTTCAAGAGGAATGCAAATAGGAGGTATATCAGTATATCATTAGAAAAAGCCATCAAAAACTTGAAATCTGAAAAGGCAGCTGGAGTTGCTGATATTCAACCAGAAATGCTTAAGTGTGGAGGTATAAAAAAACGTTTTGCAATGGCTACACTGCATAATTCAGAGGACCTGACCTTGACATTTCCTCTCATGTACCTATTTGTAAAACTTTGAATCATTTCCTTAATCTGTCCTCATATACACAAGCAAAAAATCTGTTCCTCACACCTCTCCTAACCATGCCTTTATTCAACTACTAGAGATAACCTCTTGTTCTGGTCTCTCTAGCCAAGTGCTGAAACATTTCCCCTGTATCTCTCCTATGAAACCCTTTAAGCAACTTAAATGTTTCTATCACATCCCCTCTTTTTCTCCTGTCAACCAACTTTTGCAATCAAAACACCCTCAATCTGTCTTCATAGGGAACATTGTACAGATTACTCACCTTAATCTTGGTCACTTGCCTCTGAATCCTCTCCACTACCCATTCTGAGCATAGTAATTCAGATGCGGGCTTATAAGTCTTATAAAGAGGAATTACAACTTCCTTATCTTTACTTGTTAAATGTGTTCTTCAATAGCCAACTAATCTTATGGGCAACCTTAGCAATATGTCTCTAAGCTTTAACTCTCTCTCTCTCTCTCTCTCTCTCTACCACCATCCCTATATCTCTGGTTTCATGCATTTCTTGGAGTACAGTGCCATCAATGTGATACATGACTTGTAATCCATTTATTCCAAAATGCATATCTTTACACATTTCTCCACATTAAAATGACACCCATTATCTTTTGCCTATACTAACAGCCTATTTAAATCATCGTGCAAGCTCTTCACATTGCCTTGATTAACTGTTACTCTACATAACTCGCATCATCAGCAAACAACTGAATATTTCCTTTCAGGTTATTTCCATATCATTTATGTACAAATTAAACAGCAATTGTCCCAGCACTGAATCTTACGGCACATCACTAGTCACTCGTTTTTCCTCTATTCTTCCCCTCCTTATACCACTTATTGATATCCGTCCAGCAGCCACCTTATCCACTTAACCAGCATCATATCCATCACCATTTGTTCTAATTTGCATGTGATATTCTGTCAGATGGCTTTGCAAAATCATCATATAACCATTTTCTTTATCCAACTCAGCTGTTATTCCATCATAAAAAGGTAGTAAATACTAATGTGTAACCAACCCTTCACAAAGCCATGCTGACCCTCATATAGTATCATATTTTTATCTACCAATTCCTTAATTCTCTTTTGAACCAATTTTTCTAGCACTTATCCCATGCCTGAGATACTGACTGGTCTATAATTTGCTACTGCAGTTTTAGAACCTCCCTTATCCATGAGAATTATTTTGCCCTCCTTCTATACCCTTGGAACTCTACCAGAATTGAGACTTACATTAAAGAACCTAGTCAAAGGCTTTGCCATTTTCCTTGCAGATTCTTGCAAAACCCTAGCTGATATCCCATCTAATCCCACAACTGTATTTACATTGAGATTCTGCAATATCCTAAGAACTATCACTTCATTCACCTCTGTTCCCACATTAGTGTCTATCACATAGGTTAAAGCACTAACCTCAATATGATGATTATACACTTGCAAAGTGGTCTCTCAATAACTCAACTATTTTATCAGCTTCTGTCTGCTTGTGACTATCATCACTCATTCCAGTTATTCTTCCTCTTACTTGCAACATAAAGAAAGAATTCTTTGGGATTTTCTTTGGCCTGCTTGGCTAGATTATTCTCATAATCTGTTTTTACCTTCCTTGCCATGCTGGTCATCTTTCTTGTCTGAGCTTTGTATTGTTTGTGAGTTTGCTGGTTTACATATCTCTTTATATACTCTCTAGGACATTTTCTTCTTCTGCAGCTCGTGCTTAATGATATTACTCATCCATCTAACTCTTACCCGATTAACTCTCCTCACCCCAAGTATACAATTTAATATTGTTTCCTCTAGATGACCCTTAACTATATCCTATGCACTACTGACATTCTTACCTTCTAGTTTTTTATGTCAATGCACAGATATGATCTTCTTGATAAAATATTTCTCATGGTTTAAAATCTTCCAAGTCAAGACTGCACGGTCACTTTCACCAGTTGGAGGCAATGTGGTCACCTTGATTATGGATAGCTCTTCTAATCCTGTGACCAGGTCCAATACTTTCCCACCCCTAGTTTCCTTCCTTCCATGCTGTCTTAAGTAATTATCTCTCAGCAGGTGTATAAATTATATTTCCTTCCTGCCATGTTTTCTTTCTTCCTACCAGTCTATATCTCCATAGTTGAAGTCTCCATAATAATCACTCGTCCTGTACTCATTGTATTAATTTGATGATGCATGTCTTCCAGATCATCTGTGGAACTCCCTGACCTATAGCAACAACTGACTTTATATTTTGTCTTACTGGCCTTAATCCCACACCAGATTGCTTCAAATGAACAGTACTCTCCTTCATGTCTGATATTCTTTTTGGTTGAAGTTCATCTGCTATCATCAGCAGTACTCTTTCCCTCATCCTATCTTCTCTATCTTCCCTGAAAATAACCCTTAACAAATAATCCCTGTAACTACATCATCTGCTGTTAGCCAAGTCTCACTAATGCCCATAACTTTTGGCAATGTTGCACTGACCAATGGCATAAACTCCTCTCTCTTGTTCCTGATACTTCTAGTATTAGTATATAGTTGCCAGCAAAGGTTGGTTGGTTGATTGGTAGAGCCTCTGCTACTAATGGCTCGCAAAAAGTTAAGCAAGTTTGAGCATGGTTAGTAGTTGGAAGGGATTCAATTGTTCTATGCTGTTGGCACACTCTCCCTTGATGAGTCTTTGGACTCCCTGGAGGTGTCACATAATAATAATAATAATAATAAACTGCAGCATCCCGTTAGTACCCCACCCACCTTTACTTCCTGAATTGACTACCCTATTCAATATTTTTGCTTGAGAGACTACATTCCACACTTGGGCATTCTCACACTAACTCGCCTCATTTATGCCTTCACAAAAACTACATCAAACACCAAAACAATTTAAATGCAGTCCATCATCATCATTGTACAAATCCTTCTTTCCGTCAAACACAAACACCACAGATCTACAATTCCTATATCATTCTTTCTGCAGTATAGATGGTGATGAGCAGAAATGTGAAGGCAAATTAGTTTGGCGAGTACAAAGTGAGTGATTATTATTGCGGACTTCAACTATACCAATGTAAACTGAGCAGAGGAGGCAACATTCAGTAATAAGAGAACTTAATTTTTGGATTTTTTGAGGGTCAGCTGTCGTAGGCAACATTGTGCAGGGAACAAGAGTTTTGGATTTTGTCATAGCATAAGAAGATATGATTGTGACATATATCTTACTTGTTTCCAGTTTGTTAGAGTGACCATTTACTATGACCAATTCTATGTCTATTCATCCTTGGAGGATGAATAGATGTAGAATTATCAAGGCAGAACGAATTCATGTAGAATTATAAGGCGGGCAACTATCATACACTTAGCTAACAGCTTGCAGCAGTACAATGGATGAAATAATATGAAAGAGGGGGGGGTTTGTAGTGCATGGGAGATACTAAGAAAAAATTGTTAACATCAATGACAGATTGTATACGTCAAGTGAAGAAGATAAAGCAATTTAGATTCAAATGGATGACCAGAGAAAATGAGCAGATATTGCAGATGAAAAGAGAGATTATGGAAGACATAAAAAACGGTGGAGAATAGTTGCATTCGGAATATAAGGTTCAGGCTAGGAAAGTAATTAAAATGCGATGGGAGACTAGTGGTGCAATCTAAGGAGAATTCCAAGGAGTTGGCTCTGTGGCGAGTGGAGGAAATTTGATTGTGGATGAAACACCCTGATGGGTGGGGTTCGAACTTGGTGACCAATGAAATAGTTACACTATTTAATTATCACATTATGAGAATGTTGCATTTTGGTACAGCAGACCTTATTCTTATAGGGATAAGGAATAGTGAAGTGTTAGAAGTGAATGAAGAGGATTTATTCAGAGTACTGAGTACACTAAAGGTAGGGGAACTAAATTGAATTTCACATGTTAAAGGGATTGTGTTGTAGAACTGACTGTGCTATTCACATGACTGTTTAATGAAAGTCTTGCACCTGGACAGATTTCTGGAGAGGAGAAGGACAATAAGATAGTACCACTGCGTAAAGGTGGCAGTGGAATTGAGGTATCAAGCTATAGGCCTGTTTGTATTTCTTCTGTAGTTGTTAAGATTTTGAGGAAATTGGTAAGAACTCATACACAGAATTTGGATAGATGAGGGCAGTATTATTTATGTAGGCCAGCATGGATTTGGTAACGTACCCTCTTGTTTTAGTAATCTGGTTACCATTTACAATAGAGAATGAGTGAGACTAAAGCATACACTCTTTTTTTTTTGTTTCCCACAAAGGCATTTGACAGGGTGCTACATGACAAGTTGGTTTTTAAGCTGCATCATACAGGTCTGGATCAGGTCAGTAAAGAATCTCAGAGAATGTATATTATTTCTGGGAAAACTCCCATGTTACTCCTCTTAATAAACTATTATAATTATAGCTATTTTGCCTGCTTCAGTTTAGGAGTGCCCCTGTTTAAATGTCATTAGCTATTTACTCATGGATTCTTAGGGCATTGTGAGTGTAAATGTACCAAAAAGTATATGTAGCATAAGGAATAGAAATTTACACATACCTTTTTCCGGGTGTTGCGGCTTTTCCTCTTTCTGCGATGTCGAAAAACTACTGAGTGTGTGTGTGGGGGGGGGGGGTAGGCAATTTGGTAGAATTAAGTTAGAAAAACCAGTTTTTTTTTTGTTTTTTTTTTTTTCCCCCGTTTATATATAATATATATAAACATATATATTATATTATATAGGGTGGGGAAAAGGTGAAAGGGTTGATTTTTTACCACCACAGCCCCTTTATCAAAATTCGTAGTGAAACTTCTCAAACCATTAACTACAACGTCTAACTTCATGATAAAAAACACAGACGACCTTTTCAAAAAAATAAAAAACCTGACCCTATCCCAAGAAGACATCCTCACTTCTTTGGATGCAGCCTCTTTATACACTAATGTGGACGTCCCCAGAACTTTAGACATCGTACACACACTACTCACAGAAGACCACACCCTACACTCTCGTACTAAACTAACGCCCATTGACATTATTAACTTAATAAAACTAATAATCTCGGCAAACTTCTTCAAGTTCAACAACAACATGTACATACAAATCTTCGGACTCCCCATGGGCCAAAACATCAGTGGACAACTAGCGGAATTATTCCTGGCACATATAGAATCACTCCTACTCCACCCTTCCCTTCCCCCCGGCATCACCTTTTATGGCAGATACATAGACGATATTCTGTGCATTGGTAATCCCACACACATCACCACCTTAAAAACATCCCTAAACAGCTACAGCAACAGATTAAAATTCACCACAGAAACCGAAATGAACAAATCCATCAATTTCTTAAACTTGACATTAACCAGAACACACAACAAAATAGCCACGAAAATATACCACAAACCCTCACACATCGGAAACTACCTCCATTTTCACTCATACCATCCATATTCTGTTAAAAAATCTGTCATCTTATCACAATTCATAAATGCTTACAAATTTTCAACCAATCAAAATAGTTTAAACGCAGAAATAAAAAACTAACACAGATCTTAAATCGCAACTATCCTACACAACTGATTAACTACGCAAACAAGATGGCAAAAAACTGCCAAAACAACCCAAGTACCAAAACGAACTTCCCTACACAAAAAATTATCAAACTACCATACACCCAAAACACATACAAAGCCTATAAATACATCTTCAAACATACTGACTACAAACTGGTATTCACCACAAACCAAAAACTGGCAAACCTCCTAAAATCCACCAAACCTCACACACAGAAAGAAATATTTGAACAGCACAATGTAGTCTATAAATTTCCCTGCCAAAAAGACTGTGACATCACCTACACAGGTTCCACCATCAGGTCTTTATGGGCAAGACTACAAGAACACTTTCGTGACTGTAACATCCCTATTCCAGAACATTTAAACACTAAAAAACGTAACATCAAAAAAAAAAATCGAATACTAAGCACGGGATAAATGGAAATAGCTGTTCACGCCCTTGAACAAAAACACACCCCGCAGATAGACAAGGCCATCATAGTAGACAGACAAGACAATGAAACAATGCTCAGAATATCAGAAACAATAGCTATAAAGTGTGACGCGAACTCTATCAACGTACACAGGCCCTACATAATCTCCGAGGTTTGGAAGCTTCACAACATAAAATTGAGGTCACAACCCCGACCAATAGGCGACAACACAAACACTTCAAAAGCATAAGCACCTACCCGACCTGACATAGCATCCACTTTCCCAATGTGTTCAGATGACAACCATGAATAGTCGAAACGGACCACACCCCGTCAACAACCTTTCCCTTTCCCCCTCCCTATTTTAAAAAATCAACCCTTTCACCTTTTCCCCACCCTATATAATATAATATATATGTTTATATATATTACGGGGGAAAAAAAAAAAACCGGGTTTTTCTAACTTAATTCTACCAAATTGCCTACCCCCACACACACACTCACACACTCAGTAGTTTTTCGACATCACAGAAAGAGGAAAAACCGCAACACCCAGAAAAAGGTATGTGTAAATTTCTATTCCTTATGCTACATATACTTTTTGGTACATTTACACTCACAATGCCCTAAGAATCCATGACATGAGTAAATAGCCAATGACATTTAAACAGGGGCACTCCTCAACTGAAGCAGGCAAAATAGCTGTAATTATAATAATCTCGGAGAATTGTTGCAGTGTTGAGGAGGACAATGATCATGATAGATAAAAATGTGGTTGTTCCATTGTATACAGCTTTTATCAGACCATATCTGGATTTCTCTGTTCAGATGTGGTCACCCGGATTTGAAGGGGATGAAGTAACTTTGGAGAGGGTGCAGGGAGGATAACAAATTATATCAGGACTGTGCACTGTTGATTATGAGGCTAGATTGAGGTATTGCAGACTGCAGAGTTAGTTTGGCTGACAGAAAAAAAGAGAAACATTTAGGCTGTTGAAGGGTTATTATCGTATTAACACTGAGATTTTTTGTATGGTAGAATGAGGGAAAGGATCAAGGACAATGGGCTAGTTATAAAAGGAAGTGATGAGTAAAAGGATAAGAACTGAGTTTTCTGCATGGAGACTAGTAGAAACATGGAATTCATTGCTCAAGAGGGTGGTGAAAGTACAGATGGTGAATTAATTTAAAAAGTGGCGTGATGAATTCATATTGTATAACCTTGACCTCCAACAATCAGTCTTGTGACTCCATGGAAGTTAAGAAATAATAACAGCTTCATAGCTGTTAATAATAAAATGGATAACAGATCACATCTCCTACTGGAACAGTATGTTGCTTTCAATGCCTTATCCTATGATGGTAATGAAATTGTTATACTTCTGCTAGAGAATTGAATTTCCTGAAGCTACTATTCTGACTTACTTTTCATCATTGGCATTGCCCATGGGTCAAATGCCTCTTTCTGTTTGATTCTTGTTTCATCATTCTTTTCTCACTGTCCATTGCCAGGTGACTCAAATCTTTCAAACTCTTTCCATTCCACTCTTTCACATCTATTCTCTCACACCTTGACATCCTCTTCTGTTTATACTGTCCATTGTATAGAGTATCAAGGTTTTTATCTTTCTACTGTTATCCATTCTGCAAACAAGTGCAAAAAGCTTTTGTTTCCAATGAATTATTTTCTGCATTAGATTCTCTTGCAGCTTACTTGGCTATACAGTTCTTTGTTTGTTACCTTTAGCACCCATCCAATTTGTAGAATCTTTAAAATGTTCTTTCAAAAGCCAATATTCAGCTCATTATCTGTGACCACTATCCATGTCTCATAGTTGTAGAGAGCACTTATGAATATGCATGTTTCTAGCAGTCTCAGCTTTATGGGAAGACACTGATTTACTTTTCCATATCTTGTTTATTGCTTGTAGGTCTTTTGCATTTGTTATCCGAGATCTTATCTTTTTTTTTTTTTTTTTTTTTTTACAGTCTAAATCGTGCGCCATGTTGCTTCCTGGATATCCTCACTTCTTTTAGCTGTTGTCCATTGACCTTTTATTTGCTTTTTCATCCTCTTCACTCTCTCTGAATATTATTTTTGTTTTATTGATGGCTCATTATGAACCCATAGCTCTTTCCTTCAACACTTCAGCACTGTTCTTTCTAGGTTCCTCTTCTTCAGATGACAATGATGATTGTCATCTGCAAATCATAAATAATTTTTGTACCTTGAATTGAAATTCCCTTTATATTATCCTTTATGGCATCCATTATTATTTCCAAAAGCATGATAAAGATGCTTGGGGATGTTGGGTCTCCTTGACTTTTGTCTCTTGTCTGGACTATCTTTGCATTTCCCCAGTTTTTCACATAAGTCTCTGCATTATCATTGATGTTCTGCAATAGAAATGTCAGTTTTCTCTTTACTCCATAAGATTAGAGTTTAGCCTATGCCACTTTTTTGATTTGTGCTGTCAAATGTTTTCTGAAAGTCAACAAAACAGATACAAACATTTTTATATTTACATAGCTATCTCCACAATTAAACTTTAATTAAATTTGGTGCACAGTACTTCTGTCTCATAAATTTTGCTTGCTCCTCTTTCAGATTTTTTTTCATTAGTTTCCTTATTCTTTCCATTAATATCACCATAAGTACTTTTCCCATATTATTCATTAGAGCAATTGTTCTGTAGTTTTCACAGTCCATTTTACTTTCTTTTTTATTTTTTATTTGTGAATGGTATTAGGATTGATCTTGTCCATGCTTTTGGTGCTTTGCCTTCAACCCATGCCATGTTACACAACTGGTATAGTTCATCTATGATCACTTCACCACCATGTTTCAGCATCTCTCCAGTGATCTCATCTTTCCTGGGACTTTTATAGTTTTTCAGATGTTTTACTGCCTTTACAACCTTAACTATCAATATACGAGGGGGACACCCGAAAATAACACGAATCTGAAACTTGGTGCACATGCATTTTTTAGTTATAGATAATGCCAGCAGGCATCATGAGTGTACAGTTTTCCATGCCAGTCTCTGGCGTCATCCTGTGTGAACTGGTTCGTTGTTCTGACTGCTTTTTTGTTAGTGCTTACAAGCAACTTTGGTGATTTTATGATGGCTGACTACAAGCAACATAGAGTGCATGTGAAATTTTGTTTCACATGCACTCTTTTTGGGAGGTAAAACTGCAGCTGAAACTATTATGCTCTGGCAAGCCTTTAAAGGATTACAATTTAGGTAAAATGTAGGTCTGCAAATGGTTTTCTGTTTCAAAAATGGGTGTTTGTCAGTTGAAGACCAACCATGATCTGGCTGCCCTTCAACAAGCAGAAATGAAGAAAACATCGAAAATGTTTGCCAGGCAATCGATGAAGATTTTCGAAAGACCATTGAGCAAGTTTCTGAAGAGATGAATTTGTCATGGATTTCATGCCCATGAATTTTAACAGAAGATTTGCATATGAAACATGTCCGCTAAATTTGTGCTTGGTTTGCTCATAGAGGATAATAAACTGTGCGAGTGTTTGCTTGCAGCAAACATTCACGCAATTTTTGAGGGAGCAAGTTCTTAATGACCAGAACTTTCAAAAGTTGTGACCAAGGATGAGTCTTGGTGCTACGGTTATGATCTAGAAACAAAAAAAGCATCAAGCCAATGGAAATTATGCACCAAGACACAAGAAGGCACATCAAAACAATGTTGATTTTTTTTTTTTTAATGTGAATGGAATTGTACAGAAGGAATTTGTTCTTCCTGGAGAGAGTGTGAACCAACATTTTTATCTCCACGTTTTGAGAAGACTGCATGATATTGTTCGAAAACGATCAGAAATGTAGAGTAACGGAGATAGTTGTTGCACCATGACCATGCCCCAGCCCACACAGCCGTGTCTGTCCAACATGTTAATATCACCATAAGTACTTTTCCTGCATTATTCATTATAGCAATTGTTCTGTAGTTTTCACAGTCCATTTTGCTTTTTATGAATGGTATTAGGATTGATCTTGTCCATTCTTTTGGTGCTTTGCCTTCTTGACGAAAAGCATGACGGTTGTTACCCACCCTCCCTACTCACTCAATCTCTCTCCACGACTTTTTTTTTTATTTTTCCCATGGATAAAGAAAACCATGAAAGGGCAGTGATTTGTTGATCGGGACAAAGTAAAAGAAAAGTCATTGGAGGCCATAAACAGCATTCCAGCTGAACATTTCCAGAACTGTTTCCAGCAGTGGAAAAAATTAGAAATATATACACTTTTACACAGAATAATGTTTAATTTGTCAAATATTTCGGTCTGAATATTACAGACCATCTTCAGTGGCTACATAGGAATAGTTTTAAAAAACAAGGTAGAAAACGAATAATTGATCATTCACACATAGAACAAGCTGCATGATGTCATATCGCTAAGTATTAGAAGAGTAAACATTTTTAAAGTTATGAAGATATTAATTCAGAAATTCATATAATAATCTTAAATAACATTAGACTAATATAGGAAATTTACATAAAAAAAAATTAACGTGTTATCCTGATTAAACTTTTTTTTAGACGTTCTTCTCATCCATACACCTTCAGGTATTCTTACAACAACAGTTTACAGAAAACCAACTTTCACAGGTCGTTATATTCTCAAAGAATCTGCTCATCATCCTTGTCAAAAAAACAGGAATCATAAAATGTTTAATCTGACGAGCCAAAACTAACTGTTCAACTTCTCATTTATTACAGAAAGAACTTTTGACTATCAAACATCACATGAAACTAAATGGCTTCTCCGAAAAGAGTACACATCTTTTTGATTCTTACAATCCAACACAGAACAGCAAAGATTCAATATGTCGAGTTCGAATTTCTTACATTTCTGCGATTTCAGAACCAATTTCAAAAATTCTGAAGAAATATGATTTAACAGCCACTTACACACCTATTAACAAATTATCCACCCATTTTCCTTCATCTAAAGATAAACGCTCAACCTTGTCTCTAGCTGGTGTGTATCAAGTTCCTTGCAATTGTAATCTTTCCTACTTTGGACAAACTGGACGTTCTATAGAAAAAAGAATTCAAGAGCATCAATCATCAATTCAACACAACAAACCCGAGAAATCTGGATTAGCTCAACATCCTTTGGTCCAGGACTCTCCTCCTATACAGATGTTGCTACAAATTTGAACGTTTATTTAAAAAAAGTGTGGAGGCCTTACTTCACCATCCTAACTTGAATCGTAATGACTGTATATCTATATCAAAAATTTGAGAAGGTTTAATCAGGATAACACGTTAATTTTTTTTTTATTATGTAAATTTCCTATATTAATCTAATGTTATTTAAGATTATTATATGAATTTCTGAATTAATATCTTTAATTATGACTTTAATAATGTTTACTCTTCTAATACTTAATGATATGACATCATGTGGCTCATTCTATGTGTGAATGATCAATTGTTCGTTTTTCACCTTGTTTTTTTAAAACTATTCCTATGTAGCCACTGAAGATGGTCTGTAATATTCAGACCGAAATATTTGGCAGATGAAACATTTTTCTTGTGTAAACGTGTATATATTTCTAATCATTATGTCACAAGTATCTTTAAAGAATCAAGTGGAAAAAACGTTGGGACAAGTGCATTGAATCACATGGAAAGTACTTTGAAGGAGACTAGAATATGATATTATAAACTTTAATTTAAAAAAAAAAAAGAGTGGAAGTGGTGGTGAAGCGCAATACATAGCCTCTCTCACTCAAATGTCAACCTCATCTTCCCATGGTCCATCCTGTTCTAAAAGTACAAACGAGGCACTGGCGACCGAGTATGAGCGGTATAATCCTAACAGAGTAAATGCCTATCCAGCCTATCTAGATCTGCCTGTCCAGAGGTATTAGGTAGCAGCCCTACCACTGGACTTACCCAGCAACAGGTCAGTAACCTGCCCTGGGGAAATTCAAAATACTTTCAAGTTTCATGCAAAGAAAGACCAGATGGACTGTCAGGGAAAAGACCACAACCCAGCAAATGGTAAACGAAATCGGAAAAAGGAACACATAATGAAGATTGCAACATGGAATGTGAGAAGCATTGCACACAAAGAAGAAGAACTTGATAACCAACTAAACCAAGCTAACATAAAGATATGTATAGTAACAGAAACAAAGAAAAAACAAAAAGGTACAAAAGAAACAAACAACTATATACAAATCTACAGTGGGGTAAAAAAAGAAGAAAGAGCAAAAGTAGGTATAATGATTATGGTATATAAATCCCTAAAGAATAATATTGTATATTACAACTATTTGAATGAAAGACTAATAGAAATTAGACTCGAGACAATAAGAGGCCACATAATAATAATGGGTGCATATGCACCAGAAGAGGGAAAAGAAGAAAACAGTATTATATTTTATAAAGAATTACAGAATGCCATAGATAAAACAAACAAGACTGACTATTTACTGCTAGCAGGAGATTTAAATGCCAGAATAGTAAACAAAAAATACAAAACAAACATAGTAAATTTGGCAAGGATACGTGTAATCAAAATGGTCGCAGATTGCGCGATTTTGTCATTTATAATAATATGAGAATAATGAATTCAATGTTTAAACACAAGGAAATACATAAATATACTTGGTCAGCCAGAGGATACAAATCAGTAATCGACTAAGTTATCACAAATTTTAAATTAGCGGAGTTAATTTTAGACGTAAGAGCATATCGAGGCTTTGAATTAAACTCTGATCATTATATGGTATCAGCAAAAATTCGTTTTAAACCAAAGTGGCTAAAAACACATAGACTTGAAAATTCTAACCAGCCAAGCTACAAAATTTCTTCATTACAGTATCCTCAAGTTAGACTTCTTCTTATTGTGCTATCTTCTATCGAAGGTCAGCGACCATCTTGGCGAACAAACTGCGCTCTTGTGCTAATCTGAGCAGTTGTGTACTGCTCTTTCCTGTCCACGTCTTGATGTTGTCAAACCATGATATTCTTTTTCTTCCTCTAGTTCCTTTGCCACCAATTCTTCCTATCAAAATAGTTTGTAGAAGTTGGTATTTGCTGTTTCTCTTGATGTGGCCAAGATATGATGTTTTTCGTTTCTTGATTATTTGTTCAAGATGTTTAGCTTTGCCAATGGATTTTAAGACATCTTCATTGGTAATTTTTTCTGTCCATGATATCTTTAGCATTCTTCTGTATAGCCACATCTCAAAGGCTTCGATTTTCTTGATGGTTGTCGCCTTCAATGTCCATGTTTCAACTCCATAGAGCAGAATAGACCACACGTAGCATTTCAGCATTCGGCATCTGACTTCCATGTTTAGGTCTTTATTGCAGAATAGTGTTCTCATTTTCATGAAGTACTGCCGTGCAACTTCAATCCTTGTCTTTATATCTATTTCTGGATCCCACCGTTCATTAAGCCAGCAACCAAGATATTTATATCTTGATACTTGATCAATATTTTTCCCATTGAGTGTCAGTTTCATTGATGAGGCTGGATGTTTGCTGATGATCATGTATTTTGTCTTGTTGATGTTTATATTTATTCCCATTCTTTGGCTTTCTATGTATACTCTGTCAATGAGTTTTTGGAGGTCCATAATATTATCTGCAATTAGCATGGTGTCATCTGCATATCGAAGGTTGTTAACAATCTTTCCATTTATTGTGATTCCCTCTGAACATTCTTCCAATGCTTTTTTAAAGATTACCTCTGCATATATGTTGAACAGGAGTGGTGAGAGCACAAATCCTTGTCTCACTCCTCTTTTGATGTTAATATCACTAGTGGTAATGTTGTCTAATTGAAGGGTAGCTGACTGATTCCAATACAGATTTGTTATTAGTCTTATGTCTTGTTCATCTAGCCTTATTTGTTGAAGGACTTCTATTAAGTTAGTGTGTTTGACTTTGTCGAATGCTTTTTCAAAATCTATGAAACACATAAAGACAGATTTCTGTTTTTCTATGCATTTTTGTATCAATATTTGGGTACAGAAAAGGGCCTCTCTAGTACCAAAACCATTCCGAAAGCCCAATTGTGTTTCACTTAGAGTTTCTTCACTTTTTCTATAAATACGATTCTGAATTACTTTCAAAAATATTTTTAATGTTTGGCTCATTAGACTAATAAGTCGGAAGTCACCACAAGTTAGACTACAATATCAAAAATGCACAAACTTAAAAACAGAAACCACACATGAATCAAGTGACATAGAAGATGAATGGGAAAATTTGAAACAAATTCTCACAAAAGCAGCAACAGAAACCTTAGGAATAAAGCACAAATGGATTAGAAAAAGAGGACTACGAGACTGGAACAAAGAAATAGAAAATATAATAAAAACCAAAAAAGACGGTTACCAGAAATGGCTAAATTCCAAAACAATAGAAGCAAAAATAGAGTATAAAAGAAATAGTGCAATTGCAAAACGAGAAGTAAGAAAAAAACATAGAGAAAGATGGAACAATTTCATAACAGAACTAGAAAAGGATTTATTTAAGCCACAACCCAAAACCTATAAAGGAATAAAATACATGAATAAAGAAATAAAAGAAAAGATAAAAATACAAACAATAGATTTAGAAAGGGTGACCTATTTCCAAAATCTCTGGACAGATGAGAACAATGAAATAAAATTTTATAAGACAAAGAATGACCTAATAGAAAATATCACAATGTTAGAACTAAAAAAATATAATAAAGAAGATGAAAAATAGGAAAACACCAAGAGAAGACAATATAAATATAGAACTATACAAAAATGCAGGTGAAGAATTTAATGAAAGACTTCTGAAATTTTTTAATATCGTTTGGATGTCTTGAAAAACCCCTAACTCTTGGAAAAAAGCACTGGTTATCCCAATCTATAAAAAAAGAAATAAAGACAATTGCAATAATTTTAGGGGGAATTAGCCTGCTGAATACAGGATATAAAATATATGCAGGAATATTAAAAGAGAAACTAAGCAACATTGTAGAAGACAAATTACTAGAAGAACAAAATGGTTTCCAAAAAGGCCTATCCTGCATAGATCCAATTTTTACTTTAAAATTATTAATAGAAAAGAGAAGAGAATTTAAAAAAAAAACACGTGGCCTTTATTGATTTTGAAAAAGCCTTTGACAAAATTAGTAGACAAAAATTGTTTAAAATATTAACCGATTTAAACATACCAAACCAACTTTTACAATCTATCCAAGAAATATATACAGGAAATAAAATAGCAGTTAAATTAGAACACATCTCAGAATGGAAAGATATATCAAGAGGAGTACGACAAGGATGTACCCTCTCACCTCTGCTTTTCAATATATATATAAATGAAATATTAACAATCTGGAAACGCATAACCCATTTGGTATACAAATCCTGCAAATGAAGATAGATACATTACTATTTGCAGATGATCAAATAGTATTAGCTACATCAGAAGATGACTTACAAAGATCATTAAATGATATCTCAAAGCAATATAATATGACAATATCTAAAGAAAAAAATAATAATGGCATTCAAAGGAGAAAACCCAATAAGAAGTAAAATAGTGATAGATAATAAAATACTAGAACAAGTAAACACTTTCAGATACTTGGGATGTGATCTATCATACGAAGAAGAAAAAGACATAGACACTAAAATATCAAACTTTGTCAAAGTAAATGGCATAATAAATAATATATTTAAGCCATCCCTAGTACAAAAACACACCAGAATCAGATTATATAATGTCTTGTCAAAACCAACTCTACTATACGGAAGCAAAACATGGACCATGAAAAGGAAAGATGAAAAATGAATTCAAAGAGCAGAAATGAAGTTCCTCAGAAAAACAGCTGGATATACCAAGTGGAACCACAAAACAAATGAAGAAATCTTACAATCCCTGAAAATAAAACCAATTAATTACTACATAAGACAGTATAAACAAAAATGGCTAGAACATTTAAATCGAATGGACAACAGCAGACTACCAAAAATATTATACAGATACAAAATAAGTGGAAAAAGAAGAATTGGAAGACCAAGAAAGAGATGGTATGAGACCGGAACAGGCCACTTGGCCTAAATTCCATGTTAGGAAGAAGAAGAAGAAGAGAAGAATTTTTAAAAAAAATAACAATTCTGTTTATTGTTGGGTATCCTCTCATATCTGTTTCTTCCTCTATGCATGATATATTTCCTTCAATTCATCAGTTAACTTCTTTTTGGATCTCCCTGTGTCTTATATAAATCTCAGCTGAATCTTTTCTGTCTCTCTCTATTTTTGCTGTGTTCATCAAAATTTCACCATTTTCATCTTTAATGATGCTTCCCTTAAGTTCCACTTCTTGTTGATGTTTTTGATCATCTTATATACTTTGCTTGTTCTGTGTTCACCTTAGCATTTATTGATATCCCCATTTTGATTTGTCTCTTCTAACCACCACCTTCACTTCATTGCATTTTTCTCTATAATGTTCTTCACTTTCCGCACATTTCCATTTCTCTCTCCTAATCTTAATGCTGTTTTTTCTTGAATTATCTTTGATGCCCTTGTGAGATCCCCTTCTATATTCCACTGCTCTCTTGGTTGTAGACACCACTTTGTTGTTTCAATCATCCAGTTCCTTTTCCATAATAGATTTCGGTTCTTTCTTGAGCACTTTGGCATACACTTTCCCAGTGATTTCCTCGCTCAGTGTTGTCATATCTCTCTGACTCTGAAACTTTGCCTTCTCTTGTCACTTGAGTTTCACCTTGATATTGGCAATCACTAAGCTATGATTTGATTCCATGTCTGCACCTCATATTTTTTGCTGCTGCTGAAATGATGTAGCCCATTTCTTTGTTATGAATATCATAACAAACATGTTCTTCCATAATGTAACTGCCATGTCCACTTCATGCTGTCTTTTTGCTGGAATTTTGTGTTACAAATTACCATGCCATATTTCAAGACAAATTCAAGCATTCTTTCTCCTCTTTCATTGCTTTTTCCATATCCATATTTGCCTGCCATTCTTTCCCATCCTTCATTATCTTTTCTAATCTTCTCATTTCATTCACTTCCAATGATTAGTATATACCTTTCATTTTTCAAGATTATTTCTAAGTTGTTATAGAATAACTATTTCTTCTTCGGTACTTTCTGAAGTGGGCGAATAGACATGAACCACTGTAATGTTCAATGGTCTTGCTGCAAATAAGATTATTTCTAAGTTGTTATAGAATAACCATTTCTTCTTCGGTACTTTCTGAAGTGGGCGAATAGACATGAACCACTGTAATGTTCAATGGTCTTGCTGCAAATCTTGTCATTATTATTCTTTCATTTACTGATTTATATCCTAATAATGCTTCTTGGAAGTGCAGGAGAGCAGAAGTTGCGTTCAACAGCTTTAACAAGTGACCAGAAGGAACAGCTTCCATTTGGACAGGAGGCAAGTTTTCTGCTAGTGGCCTTCATGAAATCAGATTTGGATATACTGATGACTGATTTGCATATGTTGCATGCTTTGTATTGCCAGATCATGAAGCTGGAGTTCTTGATGTGAGCCAAATGCGGTAAGCTGAATTTTTTTCACTGACTGCTTGGACACATTTTCGGTTGAACCAGGGCTTGCATGGTGGATGTGGATTATGGGTTGAATGGGGAATGAAGGCCTTCATACTAGTTAGAATAATTTTTGTGACTTGTTCACAACAGGTACTGGGATCGTGTGAGTGGAAGCAATAGTCAGACAAGGAAAAGTGTAGAAATTCCAGAAGTCATCCAAATAGACTCCTTTCTAGTGCTAGAGGATGTGAAGTCAAGAGTGATTGGAGGAGGGTTCTCTATGAGAGAGGAGACTTGTAAGAGATTGTGGTCTGAGTTGCCAAGAGGAGAGGTAACGTCTGTGATGTTTCTTGAAGGAGAATTGGTCAAAAAGATCCACAGTATTTGGAGAGTGAGGAGGATTATCAGGGATTTTGAGTGGGTTGATGCACATTGTGTTAGATCATTGCTTACAGCAAACTCTTCTGCTTCTCGTCCTGCTTGATCGATGGTGTTGGAGCAGGGGAGTCATTGAAATTGTGTATGTTGAGGTCACCGAGAAGATGACCTCACTATTTGGATAGCTGGGTTGCAGTTCGTCAAGTTTTGTGGAAAGGAATGTGAAGAGATCCGTGTGCTTATTAGTTTGTGGAGACTGGTAAAGGGATCGAATAAAGACTACTAAATGGGGCAAGAAAATCCTTAACTAGAGGAGGTCAAAAGCATGGGATTCTAAATTAGCCATTCTCTGACAGGCCGTGACAGATTTCTCAAATGCACAGGTGCCACCACCCTTTTGGTGAAAAGATTTGTGAAGCGTTTAGTTTGAGCACTGGAGGTGGACAGTAGTAGATGTAGCTGGTATCTAAGTTTCTGTCAGAAATAAGATGACTAGTTTTGGAAGACTGCAAGTGATGGTGGGCATCATTTATGTTTGTGTTAATGCGACGGATGTTAGTAAAGTGGATGTAAAAGTGAGTTTTTAGTGAAGACATTCTGCTATGGTTAGTATGTTGTGGCTGGAAATTCACTTTTATCTAAGCATTACTGTTATTGTTTGTGAGAGGCTTCATAACTATGAATAGGTGGAATAATATAATGGAGACATACAGTGAGAGAAGATACTCTTAAACATGACATCCACATAGAGAAATTAGTCTCTGTGCCATTACATGGTCTTGACATTGCCTCCCATATACCACTGCTCAAACTTCCTCCAGGCACAACCTGGCAGAGTAAGTGATGACAGCAGGATTATGCCTCAGTTGATCAGGAAGCCACCTGACTCATTACTGACAGATTCAAGTCTGTGCACTAATTGCCAGCCATCCTGATGTACCCTTGAAATGCAGGAGTTTAGGGCTTTAAGTATGTTTGTTATGGCCTTGAGGATATCACTGACACTGCATAGAGAAGAGAAGGGGAAAAACAGAAACTGGAATTATTATTATTACCCCAAGACCTCATGGAGTCAAAGACTCATCTGGGAGGTCCTTTTGTCATACATACAGCTCATCATACCGTGCCTTGAACACATTCAAACTCCTTGCAGACACCACACTCTCAGGCAAGGCATTCCACTCATTCACAACTCTCCTCTCACTCCCCTACTCACACTCTCTTTATACAGTTTCCAGGGATGACCTCTGGTTCTCCCCACTATTTTCGGTAGAACCTCTCCAGCATTGATTTTTTAACAACCCCTTAAATAACTTGTAGGTCTCTATCATATCTCCCCTCTTCCTCCTGTCCACCAGACTCTGCAAGTTGCATCTTCTCAATCTTTCCTCATACTTGAACATTCCAGAGGTCAGAAACTACCTTAGTCAATCGCCTTTGGACCCTTTCCAACATCTCTTCATCCTTCCGAAAACCAGGTGACCAAATCTGGGTACGGACATGGAGATGTGAGTTCAATGTTGCAAAATGTAAGGTTTTAAAATTTGGAAAACAAAGATGAGATGCAGAATTTATGTTTGGTGAGGATATATTGTTGGAGGTGGAAGCAATAAGAGATCATAGTGGATAAGGATCTGAAATTTAGGGGACATATAGCCAAAATTGTGAAGACAACACAACTGCTTCTGGGAATGATGCGGAGGACATTGACGTGTAGAAGTAGGGAGATTCTTTCTCCGTTGTATAAGGCTTTGATTAGGCCACACATGGACTATTGTGTCTTGACTATTGGTACTTGACCGAGTGCAAGACTCGTATTAAAAAAAAAAAAATGTCAAGACAGGTGTCAACTCCCTGGCACATTCCTTCAGAATACGTGGCAATATATTATCAAGTCCCACTGTCTTAACATCTAGTTTACTCAACTCTCCATACACCTCGTGCTCACTTACAGTCAGTCTCTCCTCCCCATCATCTACTGCTCTCAATCTCTCCATGAAGTCACATTCACAAGATTGAAAGACCTTTATGAATTGCTCATTAAGTATCTCCACCACACATTCTGCAACAGCTGTCTTTATACTATTTTCTCCTATCAGTGTCATCCTTCCATAATCATTCTTTCTTTTGCTGGCTACATATTGAAAGAACTCCTTAGGATTATTTTTGGCTTTATTAGCTAACTGCTGTTCATACCTCTCTCAAGGAGGATGGAATAACCTATTCCATGAGGTCTACAAAGACCTCATGGAATAGGTTATTTCCACTTCTCTTATGCTTCCTCCACAATTCCCTTTTTCTCTGTATCACATGCTTAATCTCTTTATTCATCCATCTCACACCTACCTTATTTAACCTTCTCAACCCTTGGAATACACTTAGACATTGCATCTACTAGATAGTTTTTGAAAATCCCCCAAGCTGCATTGATCTCTTTTCCAGCTGACTCCTCATTCCACGCTACACCAGCAAGCTGTCTCCTGAGCTCTTCATAATCCCCCCCCCACACACACACTTGTAGTTCCACATATACCGAGGTCCTCACGCTGTTGACAACCACCCAGGTAATCACCTCATGGTCGCTCTCACCAATTGGTGGATGATTTGACACCTCATTTATAATTACATCCTCTGATGAGATGACCCAATCCAAGACCCTCAATTCTCGCGTGCCCTCTGTTATATACTGTCTGAGGTAGTTATCCCTCAAAAACTCAAAAAACTAATTTTCTTTACTTCTAGTTGCTATCTCATTATTCCAGTCTATATTTCCTTAATTAAAATTGCCCATTATGATCACCCTTTTCTTACTTGTATTTTAGAGCTTCTTGGAAAAACGAAAACCCAAAAACGAAACACCTAGGTTTTCGAGATATATATTTTATTTTAGTCCATCATGGCGAGATATGAAGGGAAACCTGAGCAATCCCTCCTCTGGAGACCAAACATGCCATTTGCAGCTTCAGACCTCCAATAAGCCAGGAAGAAGTTGAAAGTTTATTTTTCACTTGGTTAGACTATAATAAATTTAGTTTAATCTTTTATCCAAGTGAGAGCCTGGGTAAGTAGTTGTACTACTTACCCAGGTAAGATAGCACAACACCATATTCAGTCCTGAAGATATTTTCAGGCGAACTTTGTTTGCTCTCACTTGGATAAAGGATTAAACTAAATTTATTATTGTCTAACCAAGTGAAAAATAAACTTTCAACATCTTTCTCTAAATCCAGAGTAATTTAATAACAAAAAAAGGTGGCAAACCTTTTGGCAACTCCTATAGATAAAGATGACCTTGCTATTGCTTCTGCCTGGTATCTCCAACTCTGGGCCTGGCTCCCACTGAAGAGACCTCAATAAAGGTCGAAACTAGTCTGGGTAGTGGCCAATCCCTTAATGCATAACATTATGCATATCCGCAAGGAGATGTGTTTTGCATTATGGGAGATACTGGAATAGGAGTTTTGGTAGCTTGTTCCACCTTTGCTACGAGTTGCCTGGTGTTGTACTACTTACCCAGGTAAGATAGCACAACACCATATTCAGTCCTGAAGATATTTTCAGGTGCAAACTTTGTTTGCTCTCACCTGGATAAAGGATTAAACTAAATTTATTAAAGCCAGGAAGAAGTCCAGTGAAATACTGGACTTTGAAAAAGTCCAGTATTTCACTGAACTTTGAAGAACATCTTCCACCTAGTGTTTAGTTGGCATGTCCTCATACTAGAAAGGTATCCCTTTGTAGCAGAAATACTCACAGATTTTACCATAGTCCCTTTTGTGAAAACAGGCCAAACTGTGGCAAGGTGGTGGTTGACTTGACAGGGAGAAGCTGTATACTGCACATTCCTACCCATTAGTGTCTCCCATTTGAAGGGAATGAAATAACCTTGGAGAAGGGTGCAGAGACAGTTAGCAAAAATGATATCAGAACTGTGAATGTCGATTATAAAGATAGACTGAAGGCATGCAGACTGCATGGTTTGGTGAATAGAAGAAAAGATAGGATATGAATGAGACATTTAAACTGTTTTTAATTGTATTAACTCTTAGATTTTTCATGTAGAATGAGAGAAAACAATAAAGACAAGGTCTATCCATTGAAGTAACAAAAGGAAGTAGCGAGTAAAGGGGTAAGAATAAGTTTTTTGCATGAAGAGGGATAGGAGCATGGGATGCATTGTCTGAGAGGGTGGTGAAAGTGCAAATGGTGGATGAATTTAAGGAATGGTATGATGGACTTTGTAGTGACTAGTGTTGACCTCCCATGATGAGTCTTGTGACTTCTTAGAGGTTAAGAAGATAATAATAATAAAATCCTACAATAATAAAAAAAATTATAAAGGTATTGTAAAATATTTTATTTCCTTCTCTCCAACATTTGAGACTAATAGAAAACATTTATATCCAGAATAGTTGCATTCTTTTATATTCATAGAACCTCAAAATTCAAGTTAAACTTATCTAATTACCTCCAGAAGGTGATATATGCATTCATTATCAGTACTAGTAATATACACTATCCACTGCTAAAGTAAACTTGCCTATAATGGAGAAGATTGCATTGACAAGGGGGAAAAACTTAAACGATTATGAACTAGTATGGAAAAATGAGTTAGCAGATTACTTACTTGGTAGTATTTAGTTCTCTTCCCTCTCCTTCCCAACAACACTCAAATTAAGCCAGTGCAGAACTAAAACGTTTTTTTTGTGAATTAGTGTATGTATTGTAGAATACCTCAATCTTGAATAAATTTTGCTGCAAAAAAAGTACCAAAGATCAGTGGGAGTTATCCTCTTTAAATTTAACTAAAGTTAGCTGATCTGGATCTCCTACTGTACAGCCAAACTGGGTACACTTCAAGCCACTTCACACATTTAGTAAATATGGTCCTACACCAGATTCACTTGGTAATGATGATGTAAAGATCTGGATGCAAATCTTGCATTGAGCACTATAACCTTTACAAGCACTTTTCAACTCGAAGTGAGTTAGTGAAGAGGTGCCTGGAGTTTTCTCCCAGAAACTCATTATTTAATATTTTTCATCCTGTATACTAGTCAGAAAAGCACACACACCTTTAACAAACATAATTACTGGCCTCATAATCCTACTAGCTACAACTGTAATTCCAAACATCCCAATCCATAACTTACTCCACATGATGAAAATTATTCATTTTTTTAAAAAAATTGCACAACCATCCATGCCGCAGATGGATTTAAAGTCTTCTGGTTAGAGCAACATTTATTATTGTTATTTATTTTTTATGTGAATGCTGACTATCTGTTCACGAGCATGATTGGCCATTGGATACTTTTTCTACTCTGTAGTTGCCATCAGGCTGTGAGTTAAAATTCCACTGTAGTTAGTTCATTTGTGAATTTCACTCAAAAGTTAGATGATTTTCATGGTTTGGAGTGCCACCACCACCACCACCACTCAGTGCAAAGTGACTTGAGTGTTTAATTCTTTAGTCCTCACATAGCACTAATTTATGGTAAGGTTAACCTTTCATTATCTGAATTCTCATAAAATGCCATTAGCCTCCTGAGATGTGAGAGATCCTCATTGTATAAAGAAGCTTACAATGACTAAGATATCTTGTAATGTGCTCAAAGTGTACATTGGAATTTTAGGCCCCTTGGTTTGAATTTTCTCACTGACACAGTTTCCTTGTACATTAACTTATGCTGTAGGTTGAAAAACCTACAGCACTGTAGGTTTGACTCGTGGATCTGATTCTCACTTAAACTTATAATTAGGGGAATGTGCTTAAAGATTGTTTGAATAAGTAATTTTCATATGTATTGCACAGAAAAACTATTTTTCTTAAGGAAATAATCCATTGTCACATACATCTGAAACCACTTATAAGCAATAACATAAATACAAGAGTCCTCCCCAAAGCATAACATCTGGACTATTGAGAGGCTTTGTTTTCTTTTTGCAGAATGTTAAAACAAGCACTTCCTAATGTGAATAAGGAAGTGCAACTGCATAGAACAGTTGCAATTATTTTTTATTTTTTATTTATTATTGTTATTTATTTTTTATGTGAATGCCACTCTTGAATGACTGTAAACCTGTTGCACATATAACTAGCACTTAGGATTCAAGTCTTCTTCAATCATCTCTCACTTAAAGATCCATACCAGAGTGAATTTTGAACACACATCCTGTAAAATGGATAGAAGAAATGCTTTCCACAGTTATCTAAGCTAGCCTGTGGAGAGTGTATTTAAAAATTGTCTTAACTTATAAAATGTCCTTATATAGCTAAGAATTTCCAAGATGGAAATGCATAATTTTTTAACTTTCATTAGTGCACAGAGTCACCAGTCTGCATCATCACCAGCCACTACATCGATTACATCATCGTCATAAGCATATTTCTCATAAGGACTTTGAACGACCAGTTGAGACTGGATTTCATGCAGAGGTTACCCATGAAGCAAAAGAGACAGATGAAGAGGAAGTTGAAGCACATGAACAGGAAGAACTTATTTCTGAACAGCCATTATTAACCTCTTCCCAACAAGATCTGAATGATGTAGAGTTTTCTTCATCTTCATCACAGCCACTTATTGAACTCAGCAGTAATATCACAAGCCAAGCTAACAAGGTACTTATGCATCCCTTTACATCAAGAGCAATTCTTTATTTTTTTCATTTAATTTTCATATTTATAATTAATCATTTATTTTGAAGAAAGCATTTAACTTGCATTTTTTTTATATTTAAAACTTCACTGTTTATGTGTATAATATCACAGCGTACTTAACAGTAACATTTTTAAGCAGCACTGTGATTATGTGACTGGCTTAAAATATCAAACACTCATTGTTCTGGTGTAGTATTACAGATTACGTGAATTCACTCATAATTAGCATTGAAAGAGTCCAAAATCAATCATTCTTATGTCTGTTATTTCCAGTGTTATCAAATTATCCATATATCAATTGGATAATTGAAACGTAATTGGAAAAGTCAGAAATCGATTGCTTCAATTTCATTTGTTTTGAAATTTTACTGATCACACCTCCTCCTGTCTTAACATATGAATTTTGCAAACTGATTCCCATCAGAACCAAGAGAGTCATATGTTATTAACACTTATGAGGGTTGCTTGAAAAGTTTAGTAAATTTCCATTAGATGGCAACAGAATTTGTTCATTCATACCATTGTCAGCACTTATCATCTTTTTCATGACCCTTGGTAATATTTTAGTTCTCGTTTGGCAAACATTTAAAATGACCATGTTTGCATTTTTCATAAAAATGGAGAAAAACAAGTTTCATGCAGTGATAAAAGACTTTTATTTGAAGAAGTGGACGGCCACACAGATCAAAGCTGAGTTAGGTGCAATTCATGGGGACTCTGTATCAGCATTAAAGAGTGTTTGTTTTTGGAGAAATGAGTTTAAATGTGGTTGCAGTCCATCGAAGATGAAGCACACTCCGGACACCAGACTGAGGTCATTACGAAGGAAATGATTGACAAAATCCATGGTATCATTATGGAAGACCACCAAGTGAGATTGCTGAGATTGTAGGCATCTCAACTGAATGGGTGTATAATATCCTGCACAAAAAATTGCACATGAAAAAGCTGCGTGCGCGATGGGTGCTGCAGTTGTTGATTGTCAATCAAAAAACGCATGACAAAAACATTGCATTGAAAAGACATTTCAATGCAGTGTTTGGCAATGTTTAATTGCAATTCGCAGGATTTTTTCTATCGATTCGTGACTGTAGATGAAACTTGGATCCACCACCACCACCACACACACCTGAGTCCAAGTAGCAGTCAAAACAGTGGACAATACCCTAGTGAAAGAGCACCGAAAAAAGCGAAGACAGTTTTGTCAGCTGGGAAGGTTATTTCCACTTTTTTTTGGGATTTCCAAGGAATTATTATGATAGACTATTTGGAAAAGGGTAAGACAATAACATGAGTCTATTATGCGTCATTGTTGGACCGTTTAAAATAAGAACTGAAGAAAAAACTGCCAAGATTGGCACAACAAAAAAGTGCACTTTCATCAAGAACTTTCATCAATTTCATCTTGAAGAAAGTGCAATGGCAAAATTGCACTTTCAAAATGCCAACTGTTGCAATGCCAAAATTGCACGAATTTGTTTGAATTTGTTCCACATCCACTGTATTTTCTGCACTTGGCCCCATGTGACTTCTTGTTCCCAAACTTAAAAATTTGGCTGGGTGTAAAAAAATTTTCTTCGAACAAGGATGACATCAAGGCTGTCAGTGACTATTTTGCACGATTTGACAAATCCTACTTTTTACATGGGATGAAAAAATTGGAAACTCGCTGGACCAAATGTGTAGACCTCGATGGAGACTATGTTGAGAAATAAAGGTGATTTTTTCCAAAAAAGTGTGTTTAACTTATTTTTTTTTTTTACCAAACTTTTCAAACAACCCTTGTATTCATTTTGTAGCCATTTTTGAATAGTGAAAAGTATATCAGACTGCTGTCGCTCTTAAATGCAGAAACTTTGAAATGTTACAGTATTTCTGCATGTTGGACTAGCATCTACCATTTCTTTCAGCCTGTAAAAATACAACTGGGAATGGGTGCACACCAACACAAAGTCTAGCTATAAATCTTTATAGCTATATCTAACCTTTATTCCATATACATGTATCTTCTTATTTTCACGTAGGACTAAACTGCTAGAAGTTTCAAAAAGAATATCAATTGATTCCTTCTACATCAAGTATCTCATTACTTGCCATTATTTTTACTAGGCTTTTTTTTTTCTTTTTTTTTCCTTGAACTTAAACAAAATGCAGGTTGAGCACTTATTACAAGGATACTTCATCTATGGCGGGGGGGGGGGGGGAATCCTAGGGAAATTTTTTAGCTGTGTGGCCAGTAGGAGGAGAAATGACTGTGGAAGAATGATATTGTGGGATAAAATGGGAATAGAGTGACTGATGCAGAGGACATAGTGGAATTGTTCAATGAACACTTTATTGGAGTATTTCATCCTAGAGGAGTCAGTTTTAATGTTAGAGGGATAGGACTGGTTCGAGGTTTAGAGGTACAGGAGGAGAGTGTGTTTCAGATACTGAGTACTCTGGATGTCAGTAAAGCTTTGGGACTGGATGGTATTTCACCACGAGTTTTGAGAGAATGTGCCAGGGAACTGACAGTGCCTTTAACCTGGCTTTTCAATGAAAGTCTGGCTTCGGCATAGGTGCCCAGGGAATGGAAGGAAGGTAAGATAGTACCATTGCATAAGGGTGGTAACAGACTGGAAGTGTCTAATTATAGGCCAGTCTGTGTGTCATCAGTAGTTGTTAAGATCTTGGAGAAAGTAGTGAGGGACCATATACAACATTGGGCAGATGAAGGTAATGTTATCTGTGAGAGACAACATGGATTTGTGAAGGGGCGCTCTTGTTTTAGCAATATGCTAGCCTTTTATAATAAAGTTACAAGAACATTAGATGAGGGAAAGGCATATACTACAATTTTCTTAGACTTAGCAAAGGCATTTGACAGGGTGCCACATGATAAGCTGATATTTAAGTTGCAGCACATGGGTCTGGATGTCAGATTGGTCAACTGGATTCAGGATTGGCTGTCTGATAGGTATCAGAGAGTTGTGTATGGTGGAGCAGTTTCAAGGAGGCAGAGGGTTACAAGTGGGGTCCCACAGGACTCAGTACTAGGACCTATATTGTTTAACCTTTATATCAATGACATTGCCAGTGGATTGCAAGGGGATATTCAGTTGTTTGCGGATGATGCGAAGCTGGGAAGGATTATTAGTAATAGTGCTGATGTGGTAGCCCTGCAAGAGGATTTAAATAAGCTAGATAGATGGGCAAACGAATGGGGGGGGGGTGTCAGTTTAATGCAGCAAAATGTAAGGTCTTGAGGTTTGGAAAACATCGATGGGATGCTGCATACTCTATGGGAGGAGTTATACTGGAGGAAGTAGGGGAGACAAGAGATCTGGGGTTGATGATTGATAGAAACCTGAAGTTTAGGGGACATATTGCAAAGGTAGTGAAGGTAACACAGAGGATTGCTGCAATTATGAGAAGGATGCTGACCTGCAGAGATAAGAGGGTTATCATTCCGTTCTATAAGTCTCTGATCAGACCACACTTGGACTATTGTTCTCAGATTTGGTCTCCAGGATTTGAAGGGGATAAATTAACTTTGGAAAGGATACAAAGACAGATGACAAAGATGGTTTCAGGACTGTACAAGGATAGTTACGAGGATCGGCTGAGGGAATGTGGACTGCAGAGTTTGGTGGATAGAAAGAGAGGTGATATGATTGAGACTTTTAAAGTATTGAGAGGTGGTTACAGGGTTGACACTGGGGAGTTCTTTCGCTTGGACAGCGGGAAGGATTGATGACAAGAGGCCATCCCTGGAAGTTACGAAAGGAAACTGTGAGCAAGAGGGTGAGGAGTGCTTTCTTTGCATGGAGGGTGGTTGAACCGTTGAATGAATTGCCTGATGGAGTGGTGAGAGCGAGAACGGTCAATGAGTTTAAGGAGTGGTATGATAGACTTTGTGTTTCTTAGGGGGATCTCCCCTCGATGAGTCTTGACAGACTTTGTTCTTAGGAAGGACCTCCCACGATGAGTCTTTCGAATAATAATAATAATAATGAGCAACAGAAACATGGACATTACAATGTTGGCATACCATTTTTGTTCCATCACTACACAGCTTGTCCAGTTTAATAAATTTGAATTCTTTCTGGAGATCGTCATTAAAACTGCAGTTTTGCCTCTTTGACGTTGCAAGGATAGACTTAAAGCTTTAAAAAATATGAAATTTAAACCACTGGCATTGAATAACAAATCCACTGGTTAACTTACAGGCAAAAAAAACTAATGCTAGAGCAGAACAGATGCCCGTCTGTGATGCACAAGTATTGCCAACGTGTAGTTTTTATTTTCTCTGAATAAATCACTGCAGATGTCAATATTTAGTATCGAACAATGTGACTTCATGGTTATACAAATTACTGGTCCATGATATTGATATACAATTATAGGTTATGAATAATAATTTAGGATTAACCAACATTAAAGTATATTTATAGTTTTTATTAAGAACGGGACAAAATCGACATTTTTATTAAAAATGGGACGGCAGGGAAATATGAAAAAAAAATGGTACTGTCCCGTTCAAAATGGTATGTATGGTCAGCCTAATGTTGGGAGATGCACTGCTGCTCGAAATTCCCATCCAGAAAACAAACAAGGACTTATCTGAAGTAGGGATGGGCCAGTTTGGCTCGAGAACTACTGAATCACTTGGCAATGCTAAGCACGGTATGATGTGAGAGTTTTATTGCAGTATGGGGTGGGCATATTTCATGCTAAAATGTCTTTCTGCCTAGTTTTCTGTAAGCACTGTACATTAAAATTTGTCCTTAGCTTTTGGACACACACACACATACACAGAGAGAGAGACCAAAGATGAACTTGTGAAAATTGGTTCTTTAAGAAGAAGAACATGATTCATTCCTTCCCTTTTATGCCTTGTGTGTCAGATAAAAATTCCATATTTTATAGCCGAACTATTAAGTTCCTTTCTAGATTAGGATAAAAAATATTGATGAAATCCTCCAGTAATTCAAGAGATTTAAATTATGGAGAAAGAATAATATGTGAAGTATTGTCAGGATGTATTTAAATAACAAGAAAGGAAAAACAAGAGATCTTTTCAAAAAGATCAGAGAACTAATAGGGAAGTTTAGTGCCAAGGCGACAGTATTGAAAAGTAAACACAAAGGATATCTTACAGAAGCTGCAGACATCAAAGACAGATGGAAAGAGTATACAGAGTCCCTTACAAAAAGGACTCCAAAATTACTGAGAAATTTGAAGAGCAGGATTATATACAGGAGTCAGTACCACTGGAGAGTGAGGCGGGCACTGCAACAGCTATCCAGTAAGAAAGCACCAGGAGGAGATGGAATACCTATTGAGCTGCTCAAAGCCCTGGGAGAAGAGGCAGTTAAAATTTCAAAAGTTCTATGTCAGCGAATTTGGATCACGACTACATGGCCTAGGGAATGGAAAAAAATCAATTTATATACCTTTATTGAAGAAAGGCGATGCAAGAGAGTGTGAAAATTACAGAACTATAGCACTGATTTCTCATGCAAGTAAAGGTTTACTTTAGATCATTCAGAAAAGATGGAACCATTCATGAAGAGAGAGATGCCAGATGAACAGGCAGGATTTCGAAAAGGCATAGGAACAAGAGATCAAATCACCAATGTGAGATGGATAATAGAAAGAGCACAGGAATATCACAAGAATGTCTACCCTTGTTTCCTTGACTATAGCAAGGCTTTTGACTCTGTAGATCATGTGAAACTGTGGAATGTGTTAAGAACAATGGGAGTCCCAGAGCATTTCATTATCCTTCTGAGGAATCTTTATTATGAACAAGAAGCTATTGTCTGAACAGATCTTGGAGAAACTGAGTATTTCACAATAGGTAGAGGGGTGCGACAAGGATGTATTTTATCTCCGTACCTGTTTAACTTGTACAGTGAATACGTTTTAAGAATGGCAGGGCTGGAGGAGTCTCCAGTTGTAATTAAAATTGGTGGAAAAAATATTAATAATTTGAGGTATGCAGATGATACCACCTTGCTAGCAGAATACAAAGAAGATTTGGAGGAACTTATTATGAAAGTTAAAGAAGAAAGTGCTAATTATGGTCTTAAACTTAACCTCAAAAAGACAAAAGTTTTGGCAACATGTGAACTTAATGATTTTGAAGTAGATGGGGAGAAAATGGAAGCAGTTAACAATTTTATGTTCCTAGGATCCGGAATTGATAAAGATGGTTATTGTACCGAAGAAGTTAGAAGATTATTACTTGGAAAAAAAGCAATGACAAATTTAAGCAAGATCTTTAAAGATATTAGCCTCACAATAAAAATCAGAATCATGAAAGCAATGGTATTCGGTATTCCCTGTGGTGCTGTATGGATGTGAAAGTTGGACCCTGAGAAAGAGTGAAAGAAGGAAGATAGATGCATTTGAATTATGGGTTTGGAGATGCTTACTAAGAATACCATGGACTGCAAAGCAAACCAATAAATCAGTGATAGACAGAATAAAGCCAGATTGCTCCCTTGAAGCTATGATCATCAAGCAAAAATTGTCATACTTCGGACATATTATGCGAGCAAATGACAGTCTGGAGAAGATGATGATACTTGCTAAAGTTGATGGAAGCAGGAGAAGAGGAAGACCAAGAATTAGATGGGTGGATGGAGTTAAAGAAGCAACTGGAGTGTGCTTGGAGGTTCTGAAAGACATGGTCAGGGACAGATCGGAATGGAGAGTGTATGTTTGTGGAGTCGCCAGGAGTCGGAAACGACTTGATGGATCATAACAACAAAAAATTTAAATAGAACACGTATTGTGTGTTTTGAATTTAAACCAAGCTGTGCATTACAGAGATGGGTTTGCAATGGTATCAATTGAGAGTAGTAATCTGATTGATAGTGAACAGAGAATTGATGTTTATTCTCATCATCAAAGTAGGTAAAATAGCACCAAGGATTGTTGGAATTTTGAGAAACAAATAAACAAGATGTTTTCCGGTTTGTATAATACTTACTTTGAGAATAAGTTGAAGGTGTTTGAGTTGTAAAGTTTAGTTGAGAGCAGAAAAGAGGGAAATGATGAAAATATGTTATTAATTTTGTAAGATAAAGAAATTTTTCAGTACATCATAGGAGGGGAGGGAGAGAACAAGGATTAATCCTTGGAAATTGAGAAAGTTGGATGTTAGCAGCAGTGATTTGAGGATCAGATTTTTTGTTTGTAGAGTGAAGTGGAATGGGGGGGGGGGGAGTGCAGTATGCTTTCAGTGGATGGATTTGAGGAGAAATGTAATTGAGTGTGTTGGCATGGATCACTTTACTTTCAAGGACTCTGTGAAGATACTGAATGTAATAATAAAAGCAAAGCTATCAAATTGCATTGCAAATGAGTGATGAATAATTCATTTTTATTTTACCTGTGCTGTGTTTGCTCCATAGTCTTTCAAATATCATTGATCAGTTCAACCAATGGCAAAAGCTGTGCTAACTGGAGATTATCTCTCTCTCTCACACACCGCGCACGCACGCACGCACACACACACACACACACACACACCTAATTCTTTTTACACGATTTTGAAATAACACAGTTTAGAAAACAAAAGCAATTCTATTTTTACACAGTATATTTTGATTTAACATGGTTCAAATGGTGCTTATTTTTAAAATTTCTGTTTGAATTCAGTTCTGTTATAAATGGTATTTCCATTATAATTATCATTTCCTAGAACCCACCCCCTTGATGTTTTAAATATCTGGATTACTCCATGCTGCAGAATGTAGAAAACTGTGGCGACCACAAAAAAAAATCAATTTTTGTAAATATGATTCCACGAAGTTAAGCCGACAGATGATCCATTATATTCACTTGCCATTGGTTCCTAGAAACAGAAGGATGCTATGCTGATTCCTCGAAGTTAAGTTGGTCTGTTACAGGAGGCCTGCCTATATAAAGCTGCTTGGAAGGAGTTAAGCTGTTTGCTAAACAATCATTTCCTGTTTATGATTCGAAATGTTTACGTCTTGTGTGTTTGCATACAACTGAATATTCCAATATCATCAGATTAGCACATGCAGTTGGCAGAGAAGGATTTGATGGTTTTTCTTCTGCAGATATTGAAGAATTGATGGTTTACAAGGTTGACAAGGATCTCATTGATTAATTACAGAGTCTGTGGTTAAAAAAAAAAAAAAAATCAACCTTCAGAATTATTGGAAATTAGTGCTAATTTAGTTCCTTTTACTGAAGAAAACGTTTCACCATTGCAGTATGAACAGGTCGGCCAAAATGTTTCAAGTGATGGAAGTGATTTAATTCCAGTCTCACACAAAAGAATGCAGCTACTGTCAGAAAGTGACAAAATTTAACTAATTACCGTATGCATGGGTGTATTTGGGCCTTTTTGCATTTCTGTTTTATTAATGACACATTGTTTTCTTTAAAAAAGATACATATGTATATACTTTAAAGAATTTAAAATAAAAAAAAAATTCCATTGCAGTTAAATAAGTTTTATTCAGTGATTTTCATGTTTTGTTTGAAAATAACTTGTTGTTCATATCGAGTTTTCACATGTGGAACCATTCTTCTATTTTTTCATATGCACTGTATTCTTTTTTACACTCCTTTCATTTATATGGTTTTTTCTGGAACCAATCTACCATATAAATGGAGAATTGTATGTGTGTGTGTGTGTTACTTTGATGTGTATGTTAAACTGCAAATGTAGATTTAGTACAAACTGAAATTACACAAAATGCCTAGTTTTTAAGTGGGTCAAGTTGTGAAAGTAAAATAATTCTCTTATACATAATGTTTGCTTGCAGGATAAGACTAATTCAGAAAAGGATATACACTTTGTTTTGGGAAGCTGCACATCTCTTACAAGAGATGAGCTTGCACCAAAAACATCCAGTACACCACAGTACAGTCCACTGAAATCTGCTTTAAAAACTGCTAAACAAGCTGCAGCTTCATTGAGGTTGGTTGCCTTTATATTATCAATATATTGTAGATGTTTCTTACTTAACTAGAAGTACTTCAATTCACAATACTTACAGAAATAAAGTCAATAAAATCATAGCTACTAAAAATTAATGAAAAGTAAAGTTTATTGTATTAAAGTTTGAAAGAATAGAATAAAATCAAAGTATTAATACTTGAAACAGTGAATTTGATATAAGTAGGAAATACAAACACCAAGGTAATAAAATAGGTGTAGTGATGAATGAGCATTAAAAAGAAGTTTTTTTAAAGAATGAGAGGAATGAAAGAGAGCACTGGAACCAGGGATAGTGATGTCAGGAAGGCAGGTATGTAGGGGAACACAGAGAGAAAGTGTTAGAGAAGAGAGAGAGTGAGGGATGCATGTGAGCATTCGAGGAACAGGGTGATGAGAGGTGTAATGTATGGAGACTATATGATCCGTGGTGTTCAAGATAGGATGCATGAGGAGTGTTTGCCTGGAGGAACAATAGAAAGTGCGGCTATGGCAATTAAGAGGGGTGAAAAGATGGATGAGATGATTGTGATGGTAGGAACAAATGACTTGATAGGTAATGTAAATTCGTCGAGAGATATGAGATTCTTGCCTGAGGTTGTGCAAAAAAAGACGCAGAGAGGAAAGATAGTGTGTGTTGCCTAGGTATGATAGTGAAGAGCTGAGCAGAAGAGCAGTGTTATTAAATAACATAATAGCTAGAATGTGTCAAAAGAGAGGATTGGAATATGTGGATGTTTGGAGGGTGTTTGAGGACAGAGACGAATTGTATGTGAGAGACCACTTGCATTTGAATGAGGATGGACGTAGGCATCTTGAGAGATTGCTGTTCTGAATGAGTCGGTGTGCCCAGGGTGGATGGTAGCAGGGGTGGCCTCTTGTGGGAATGAGTACTTGGGAGAAGGGGGACTAC